>NC_092150.1:73060500-73113000 GCF_045791955.1 Oncorhynchus clarkii lewisi
ACTTTGTGTGTACTTTGTGTGTACTGTGTGTATACTGTGTGTGTACTGTGTGTGTACTGTGTGTGTGTGTGTGCACTGTGTTTTCCATATGCATTGTTTGCCTTTGAGAGATGACATTAAAAGGGGTTTAGAGTCTGTGAAGGACTAGACATGTAGACCAGGACTGTACCCATACTGAGTTACTGTAAGGTTCTGTATTTATTTTCTTAGTCAACCTTTTGTTCTGTTTCGTTGTGTTCTTGAACGTAGCCCTGTTTCTTTGTGTTCTTGAACGTAGCCCTGTCTTTAATTTTTGTTCATTGGTTTCACCTGTGTTAGTTACTCACCTGGTCTCATCAGCTCCTTATTTAGTCCAGTTCATTCTGTTTGTGCCTTCGTGAAGTATTGTTCATTTTGACTTTACAAAGCCTTTTCCTAGCTCGTTTGTGAGAACCAGTTATAGCCTTCAGTTCTAGTTTTGATTCACCTGCCTGTTTGCCTACCTGTATATGACCATTGCCTGTCTGTGACCACAATTCCTGCCGTCTGCGACGGCAAAATAAACCCCTGCCGCTCTCTGTGCGTGAATCTACACCTTTTTTCTCCCTGAGTGTTCAGTACAGAATACCTCACTTAATAACGGAATGGATTCAGTGGCGCTACAGTGGCGCCTAACCCAGCAAGAGGAGCATATGGAGGAAATCTGCCATCTTTTCCGCCAGCCTATCCCTACTCCTCCGATGCCAGGTATCGTAACCCATAGCCCTTCATTCATATCCATGCCTGGAAAATATGACGTTTCACCTGGGAAATGTCAGGGATTTCTGATGCAATGCAGCAACTACATTGAGCACAACCCCACTAACTTTGCCACCGAAAAGAGCAGGGTGGATTTTGTCTCTACTCACAGACAAAGCCCTGGATTGGGCCACCGCCATATGGACTGCCAACAGCACAGAACTCGGATCCGAGACCCATTTCCACACCCTTTTCAAAGAGGTATTCGATCACTCTCCTTCCGGTCATCCTATAGGAGACCTCCTCATAGAACTTCAACAAGGACGCAATTCAACTGCCGACTATGCCCTCGAGTTCCGCACCATGGCTGCAGGGAGTGGATGGAATGAGGCTGCTTTACTTACCATCTACCGGAGAGGGCTCAACAGGGAACTTCAGGCAGAGCTGTCCTGTAGAGGTGACCTTCAGGATTTAAATCAACACAGTCGTATGTCCATCTTCATCGACCACCTCATCGCCGACCGCCGAAGAACTCTGCCACCCAGGAACACGAAACCTTCTCTTTCCATGATTCCATCATCCTGTACGAGTCTTCCAGAGCCCATGCAGTTGGACCATGCTCCTCTCCCGTGTATCGAACATCAAAGGCGGATCCAAGAAGGGCTCTAGAAGGCTTGATAGATTCGGGAGCAGCAGGTCATTTTATCCATCACCAGCTAGTACAAGAGCTTGACATTGATCTAATACCTGTCAACCCTCCCTTAAGGATTAACACACTGGATGGGCAGCCATTGGGCACGGGCTTCATTATGCACCTGACACAGAGCGTCACGCTCCAGAGTCTTCCACACAGAAACCATTCAACTCATGGAACTCTCATCCCCCAAACAGCCACTTATCCCCGGACACCCCTGGCTTTGTCGTCATGACCTTGCCATCACGTGGTGGTGAACTACTGTCCTGGTCTTCTACCTGCTTCACCAGTTGTCTCAGCCTACCCTGCAGTGCCACCACCATTGGACTCTGCCTCTGCCATCTGAATACACCCAGTACAGCAATGTCTTCAGCAAAATCAAGGCCTCCTCTCTGCCACAACATCGCCCAGGAGACTGTGCTATTGACTTACTCCCTGGAGTGTCCCCACCGAAGGGCCGTGTTTTCCCCCTATCCATCCTGGAAAATGAGGCAATGGAGAACTACATTGATTACACTCAAACGGTTTAATTCGTCCTTCTTCCCCGGCTGCGTCCAGCTTCTTTGTTGGAAAGAAGTACAGTGGTCTCCGTCCATGTGTTGATTACCATTCCCTGAATGACGTCACGGTCAAGAACCGTTTCCCCATTCCTCTGATCCCAGCGACCCTTGAACAAGAGGGCCACGCCAACATCTATACAAAACTTGACCTGCGAAGTACATCTAACCGTGTCCGTATACGTGAAGGCGACGAATGGAAGATGGTCTTTATCACCACACGAGAGCACTACCAATACCTGGTCAGGCCCTACGTCCCTACTAACGCCCCCGTCGTCTTCCGATCCTTTGTGAACAAGGTTTTCCAGGATATGATCAACCCCTTTCTCATTGTCTACATTAATGACATCCTGATTTACTCTCACTTCCTTAAGGAACAAAATGTTCTTCAATGGCTCCTTGACCATAACCTTTATGTGAAGACTGAAAAGAGCACCTTCCATGTAAACTTCCTCAGTTTCGTACTGACACCTGGAGGGGTCAGCATGGATGAGAACAGTCACCACCGTCGGTAAATGGCCCAAACCCACCCCCGTTAAGGAACTCCAAAGTTTCATTGGGTTCTCCAATTACTATCGCCGGTTCATTCGGAACTTCAGTTCTACGGCCGCTCCCCTCACTGCCCTTACCAGCCAAAAGACCCGGACCCTTCAATAGACTGATACAGCCCTGACTGCTTTCAACAACTTGAAATGCCTCTTCACCTCAGCTCCTGTCCTTCACCAACCTGATCCGACCCTTCCTTTCACCCCGGAGGTGGATGCCTTAAGTAGGAGCCATACTCTCTCAGCGGGTGGGAACACCTCCAAAATCACATCTCTGTGCCGCCTTCTCCAGGAAATGATCCTCCGATGAGAGGAATGTACGGTGTGTGGAACAGAGAACTCCTCGCCGTCAAGCTGGCCCTAGGAGTGGCGCCACTGGTTGGATGGCGCACAACATCCCTTTCTCGTCCTAACAGATCATTGTAATTTGGAATATATCAGATTGGCCAAGAGGTTAAACTCTAGACAAGCCCGCTGGGCTCTTCACATGCTTCCATTTTCAAAACGTAAAAGCTGATGCTCTCTCCTGCCAGTTTGACCTTCTGACCAGTAACTCAGACCCTACACCAATTCTTCCATAATGCAAGAGGAAGGGACTGGTACAGTGGGAGGTTCACTCTGCCATACAAGAAGCCCTAACCTCTGACCCGGCTCCTCCTGAGACAGCAGCTGGGAGGAGTTACGTACCAGCAGCTATTAGACCCCAACTCATGCAATTGTTTCACACGTCCTTGGGGTCAGAACATCCAGGCATTACACGAACCACCAAACTTCTAGCCTGTAAGTTCTGGCTGTCCTCAATGGCATCTGACGTAAGGGATTACTTACACTCCTGTCCAGTCTGTGCCCAAACCAAAAGCCCTCGTCATCTCCCTTCCGGTAAGCTTCAACATTTGCCAATCCCTCAGACCCTGGTCCCACGTAGCTGTTGACTTCATCACAGACTTTCCTGAATCCTCTGGTAACGCCACCATCCTTATCATAGTAGACCGTTTTTCAAAAATGTGTCGTCTGGTTCCTCTTCTTCATTTACCTAACGCCATGGAATTGGCTGAGTGTATGTTCCAGCAGGTGTTCCATCTGTATGGGATTCCGGAGGACATTGTCTCTGCCTGTGACCACGAATCCTGCCTTCTGAGACGGCAAAATAAACACCCGCCACTCTCTGCGCGTGAATCTACACCTTTTTTCTCCCGGAGTATTCATTACAGTTACAATAGTTTGGCACCCAATCCTACAGTGTGTAGTCTCTCAGAACCACGGATGTCCCGATGTCTTGCCTGTGGACCTCAATTTCTAGAGCATCGGCCATTTGTGTTTCCTTTTTTTCCAAGCCAACATCCGTTTCTAACAAAAAAATGCTAATAGAAAAACACAAACATCACATAATGACTTGTTATCCCCAGCCTCATAATACCCAGTTAAGAAGGAGTCAGAAACCCTGGTGCCAAACAGATCGAGTAGCTTTAAAAAGACACACACAGAGTCGTAGCTTTAAAAAGACACACACCGAGTCAGGCTTAGAGTAATGAGTTTATGTTAACACCCGTGCTACCGTTCACCTCATTTACAATGTGACAACACAAGGACAACATGGCCCTGTGGTGACTCTCCCTGATGAATAGGATGCTCCCTCTTTATTGTGCATTCTCTCTCTCTCCCCTGGGTGAGATGATATCTCTCTCTCTCTCCTCCTCCCTGGTCCAAAGGCTTATGTGGTGAATCTCCTTGGCAGCTATGTTCTCTCCTCTCAACCCTGTAACACCTCCCCAGAGACCTACTGCTCTACACCGCTGCTGCTTCAGTACTCTGGAGTTCATGAACACTGGGGAAAACAGCATTGTATTCACATCACTGCCATGCTCTGGCATTACAGCTAATGTTCTGCTGTCATCACCTGTCACTAATTACTGATTCAGGGTCAGATCTATGATCATCAGTCTAAACCTGGCTATTAAGAGCTGAACCAGTTTTCAAGGGCATATGGCCCATATAGCCCTGTTTGTTCAGGTTTGTATCACTGATTCTGGATCAGCAATAGATGTCCCAGTCTTAACTTTAGCGGTGAAGAACTAAACATAAAAGCTGGCCTCTAACCAGTTTTAAAGGGCGTAGAATAGCATTCGATTCTGTAGAATAGACTATGGGGAGATTTAATTATGATAACTCTGGATTCCTAGATGGGGCTCTGGCCAACACATTAAGTAATGGATTAAAATGCTAAGTATATACTTATACCAGGATAGATGTGCAGGCTTTTCTGATGGCGCTGCAAGTTTCTGAAAGACGGGCTGGATGTATATACAGGATCATGGTACTGTATCAGTGGTTTTGCTGCGTAGACTGGGCGTGATGACAAAAGGAAGTTTTGGCATCGTTATGGCTGGCAGAAGGGCAGGGTCTGGAGTTCCTCGGACTTCAAAATCTTTAAGTTGTGTGAGGAAACAGTATTTTGGGGAAAATGTTTGTAATTGCAGGAAACTATCTCTGTAACTGTCAGGGGAATGGCCAGCGGTCACCTGCCGCTTAGAGCGTAGTGTATAGAGTGAATGGGAATAGAGCATATGACATAGGGAATAGGGCATAGGACATAGGGAATAGGGCATAGGACATAGGGAATAGGGCATAGGACATAGGGAATAGGGCATAGGACATAGGGAATGGGGTATAGGACATAGGGAATAGAGCATAGGACATAGGGAATAGGGCATAGGACATAGGGAATAGGGCATAGGACATAGGGAATAGGGCATAGGACATAGGGAATGGGGTATAGGACATAGGGAATAGGGTATACAGCATATGGAATAGGGTATAGGACATAGGGAATAGGGTTTAAGGCACAGTGGATAGGGTATAGGACATAGAGAATAGGGTATATACCATAGGGTATAGGACATAGGGAATAGGGTACAAGACATAGAGAAAAGGGTATAGGGGACAGGGAATAGGGTTTAGGGAAGAGAGAATAGGGTATAGGGTATATGACATAGGGAATAGGGTATATGATATAGGGTATAGGGTATATGACATAGGGAATAGGGTATATGATATAGGGAATAGAGAATAGGACATAGAGAACAAGGTATAGGACATAGGGGATAGGGTGTAGGACATAGAGAATAGATTATAGGACATCGAGAATAGAGTATAGGACATAGGGAATAGGGTATAGGACATCGAGCATAGGGAATAGGGTATAGGACATTGAGAATGGGGTATAGGACAGAGAATATAGTATAGGACATAGGGAATAGGGTATAGGACATTGAGAATAGGGTATAGGACATAGGCAATAGAGGTGGAGGACACTGGCTGTAACCTTGTCCTCAAGTTTCTCTAGTCGTGTTAGAACATATTAGACACCCTCACTAATTACAGGAAACACTGTATTTTTGTCACACCTAACCACAGTATGTATGTATTCCAACCCTCACAAACAGTTGACAGCATTCCTTCCTCCATTGTGTCTCTCTCCCAGAATTTGTCCTGTTCATGGCTCAGTGCTATCTCTGCAAGTGCAGTCACTGTGAGCATCAGAGAGAAGATGGAGAAGAAGAGAGCATCAGTCACCTCAGCCCTGCGTTGTCTGACTAAATGCCTCATCCTTCTCCTACTGATGAATAGCCTGCCTACACTGGAGCCTGTTTCAGATTTTTATATCTCTTTTCTCTCTCACTCTCCATCTTTCCTGCTCCTTCTTTCATTTTGTCATTCTCTCCCTCTTAACCCCCCCTCTCTCAGTTCACCACCTCCCTCCCACCCTCCTTCCCTCTCTCTAAATCCAAGTAGGTGTGAGGGGAGAAACACACACCTCCACACACCTTCGCACACACACCTTCTCACACACGCACAGCACACACACCACACACACACACATGAAAGGCTGTTATAGCAGTGGTATTGGAATAATCATGGCAGCGATAGAGATCATTCCATTTTGTGTAAATAAGCAAACTCTCACCTCAGTACCCTATGTATGTGTGTATGTGCACTTAACAGAAAACCAAAACACTTTCTCATACTCGAGCCAATGTGATGACTTTCCAGATAGTGTTTATATTGGTTCAAATCTTCTTAACCTATGCTGAACAGAACTATAAAAGCAACATGCAACAATTTCAAAGATTTTACTGAGTTACAGTTCATAAAAGGAAATCAGTCGATTGAAATGAATTCATTACGACATAATCTATGGATTTAACATAACTGGGAATACAGATATGCATCTGTTAGTCACAGATACCTTTAAAAAAAAGGTAGGGGCGTGGATCAGAACACCTGTCAGTATCTGGTGTGACCACCATTTGCCTCCTTCGCATACAGTAGAGTTGATCAGGCTGTTGATTGTGGCTTGTGGAATGTTGTGCCAATTCTCTTTAATGGCTGTGCAAAGTCGCTGGATATTGGCGGGAACTGGAGGCAGCTTATGCTCGCTAACAGGGATATCAACAAATGTGTTCACTTTTTGTGAGTATGGAACATTTCTGGGATAGTTATTTTATTTCAGCTCATGAAACATGGGACCGACACTTTACATGTTGAGTTTATATTTTTGTTCAGTATATATGCAATTCACATTGCACCTATTGAATGGAATACAATGAGACATATAAAAAACATAATCTATTGCTAGTAGCCAGATACCATTCATTCATTCAGCAATTTGTTGTGCTAATGGGACACTTGGCAGATGTGGTATTATCTCCATTAGCAACAGGAATGGACATGTATATTAGTACTAGCTCTATACCGGGATGGGCAACATTGATGGGGGTGGGGGCCACAAAAAATCTGAAATCATTGTGAGGGGCCGCAGTTGCTCGCGGGTCTGCTTACCCACATCCATACCCACACATTCATTTAGAGCTGGCCCCAGCCTTTTGGGGGCCCTAAGTGAAATGTTGTTGGGGGACCCCCCCACCGTGCGTGTAAAACATTATTGACAGCGGAGAGAAACATTTTAAGTTTTAAAGCACATTTTCTGCAACTCTACTCAATTTGCCATAGGGCGGAGAGAAATGTTTTCAGTTTTGAATATATTATCTGAGTGAGAGTTACTAACAAAATCAACGGGTCGAGAAAAGTTATAACTTATTTGGTACATAATGTTGCCGCTACCGTCTCTTATGACCAAAAATAACTTCTGGACGTCAGGACTGTAATTACTCACCACTGACTGGCAGAATCCTTTTTTTCCTTTAACGAGACCGACGCGAACAATATGCTGCTTTCACGGGAACAGGCCCAGATCCCCATGATTTGCATGAAGAAGAGGCGGAGAAAAAGGGTCCGGAGGGCAGGCTGCCTTCTGAGAATTCGTAGGCGATCTAATAAACCCTCACGTCCTTCCATTCTGCTAGCAAACGTGCAATCTTTGGACAATAAAATAGATTACCTAAAACAGATAAAATAGATGAAACTACCAACAGGACATTCAAAACTGTAATACCTTATTCTTCACGGAGACATGGCTGAACGACGACACTATCAACATACAGCTGGCTAGTTTACGCTGCACCGGCAGCATAGAACAGAGGCGTCTGGTGAGACAAAGGGGCGGCGCACTATGTATTTTTGTAAATAACAGCTGGTGCACAATATCTAAGGAAGTCTTCGAGCTATTGCTCTCCTGAGGTAGAGTATCTCATGATAAACTGGAGACCACACTACCTACCTAGAGAGTTTTCATCTGTATTTTTCGTAGCTGTTTACATTCAGTGGCTTGCGAAAGTATTTACCCCCCTTGGCATTTTTCCTATTTAGTTGCCTTACAACCTGGAATTCAAATGGATTTCTGGGGGGTTTGTATCATTTGATTTACACAACATGCCTACCACTTTGAAAATGCAAAATAATTTTTATTGTGAAACAAACAAGAAATACAACAAAAATCTGAACACTTGAGCGTGCATAACTATTCACCCCCCCCCCCCCCCCAAAGTCAATACTTTGTAGAGCCACCTTTTGCAGCAATTACAGCTGCAAGTCTCTTGGGGTATGTCTCTATAAGCTTGGCACATCTAGCCTCGAGGATTGTTGCCCATTCTTCGAGGCGAAACTGCACCAACTCCTTCAAGTTGGATGGGTTCTGCTGGTGTACAGCAGTCTTTAAGTCATACCACAGATTCTCAATTGGATTGAAGTCTGGACATTGACTAGGCCATTCCAAGACAAATAAATGTTTCCCCTTAAACCACTCAGGTGTTGCTTTAGCAGTATGCTTTGGGTAGTTGTCGTGCTGGAAGGTGTGCCTCCTTCCCAGTCTCAAATCTCTGGAAGACTGAAACAGGTTTCCCTCAAGAATTTCCCTGTATTTAGCGCCATCCATCATTCCTTCAATTCTGACCAGTTTCCCAGTCCCTGCCGATGGAAAAACATCCCCACTGCATGATGCTGCCACCACCACGCTTCACTGTGGGGATGCTGTTCTCGGGGTGATGAGAAGTGTTGGGTTTGTGCCAGACGTAGTGTTTTCCTTGATGGACAAAAAGCTCAATTTTAGGCTCATCTGACCAGAGTACCTTCTTCCTTATGTTTGGGGGAGTCTCCCACATGCCTTTTGGAAAACACCAAACATGTTTGCTTATTTTGTTTCTGGCCACTCTTCCATGAAGCCCAGCTCTGTGAAGTGTATGGCTTAAAATGGTCTTATGCACAGATACTCCAATCTCGACTGTGGAGCTTTGCAGCTCCTTCAGGGTAATCTTTGGTCTCTTTGTTGCCTCTCTGATGAATGCCCTCCTTACATGGTCTGTGAGTTTTGGGGGGCGGCCCTCTCTTGGCAGGTTTGTTGTGGTGCCATATTCTTTCAATTTTTTAATAATGGATTTAATGAAGCTCCATGGGATGTTCAACGTTTCTGATATTTTTTTATAACCCAACCCTGATCTGTACTTCTCCACAACGTTGTCCCTGACCTGTTTAGAGAGTTCCTTGGTCTTCATAGTGCCGCTTGCTTGGTGGTGCCTCTTGCTTAGAGGTGTTGCAGACTCTGGGACCTTTCAGAACAGGTGTATATATACTGAGATCATGTGACAGATCATCTGACACTTAGATTGCACACAGGTGGACTTTATTTAACTAATTATGTGACTTCTGAAGATAATTGGTTGCACCAGATCTTATTTAGGGGTGTCATTGCAAAGAGGGTGAATACATATGAACACACCACTTGTCCATTAACATTTTTATTTTATTTTTTAAAACAAGTTATTTTTTTCATTTCACTTCACCAATTTGGACTATTTTGTGTATGTCCATTACATGAAATCCAAATAAAGATATTTAAATTACAGGTTGTAATGCAATAAAATAGGAAAAACGCCAAGAGGGGTGAATACTTTTGCAAAGCACTGTACCACCACAGTCAGAGGCTGGCAGCAAAACAGCATTGAATGAGCTGTATTCCGACACAAGAAAACAAGAAAATGCTCATCCAGAGGCGGCGCTCCTAGTGGCCGGGGACTTTAATACAGGGAAACTTAAATCCGTTTGACCAAATTTCTATCAGCTTCTTAAATGTGCAACTGGAGGAAAAAAACTCTGGACCACCTTTACTCTACACACAGAGCTCTCCATTTGGCAAATCTGACCCCAATTCTATCATCCTGATTCCTGCTTACAAGCAAAAATTAAAGGAGGAAGCACCAGTGACTAGACCAATAAAAGAGTGGTCAGCTACAGGACTGTTTTCCTAACACAGACTGTAATATGTTCCAGGATTCCTCCGATGACGTTGAGAAGTACACCACATCAATCATTGGCTTCAATAAGTGCATCGATGACATCGTCCCCACATTGACCGTACATACCTTCCCCAACCAGAAGCCATGGATTACAGGCAACATTCTCACTGAACTAAAGGTTCAGCTGCTGATTTCAAGGAGTGGGACTCTAACCCGGAAGCGAATAAGAAATGTCGCTATGCCCTCCGACGAACCATCAAACAGGCAAAGCGTCAATACATGACCAAGATCGAATCGTACTACACCAGCTCTGATGCTCGTCGGATGTGGCAGGAATGGCCCAGTACATCACTGTGGCCAAGCTCCCTGCCATCCAGGACCTCTATACCAGGCGGTGTCAGCTTCTACCCCTAAGCCTTAAGACTCCTGATCACCTAATCAAATGGCTACCCAGACTATTTTTGTTGCCCCCCCCCCTCTTTTACACCTCTGCTACTCTGTTGTTATCATCTATGCGTAGTCCCTTTAATAACTCTACTCAACTAACCAGTACCCCACACATTGACTCTGTATCGATACCCCCTGTATATAGTCTCGCTATTGTTATTTTACTACTGCTGTTTAATTACTTGTTACTTTTATTTCTTATTCTTATCCAAAATTTTTTTACTGCGTTGTTGGTTTGGGGCTCGTAAGTAAGCATTTCACTGTAAGGTCTACAGACCTGTTGTATTCGGTGCAACCCCCATCACAGAGCATCTAACACACACTATTATAGGACAAATGGCAAGATCTCCAATACACACTGACACACACTGTTATAGGCTTTTAACAGACCTCTCTCTACCTGTCAATATCTGTCTTACTGAAGGGGTCTTAATCTGTTGACATTTACAGTATGTACATGTCCTGTCCTGTGGAGTAGCATTGATTTGTCGACAGTTTCTCTTCTGTTAGTACATTTGTTTGTTTGTTTGTTTGTTTGTTTGTGTTTATGTACTGTGGCTGAACTTTAGTGAGGGTAAGGGAGTGTGACTAAGGATGTCTGGGAGGACGACACACTGCTGTCGTTACATAGATGCCCAGTCTGTCTCACACTGTAATAGGAGGAACGCACTCTAATTAGGCCCAACTGTCTCTCTCTGTGTGTGTCTATATCTGTGTCTGTGTCTTTGTCTGTCTGTGTGTGTTTCTGTGGGTGTGTTTATGTGTTTTTTTTATGTGTGTGTTTCTCTCTGTGTGTGTGTGTGTGTGTGTGTGTGTGTGTGTGTGTGTGTGTGTGTGTGTGTGTGTTTCTGTGTGTGTGTGTGTGTGTGTGTGTTTCTGTGTGTGTTTCTGTGTGTGTGCGTGTTTCTGTGTGTGTGCGTGTTTCTGTGTGTGTGCGTGTTTCTGTGTGTGTGTGTGTTTCTGTGTGTTTCTGTGTGTGTGTCGTTCTCTTTCTGTGTTTGTCTCTTTCTCCCCCTCTCTCTATACAGTATATAAGTACATTGAGTGTACAAAACATTAGGTACACCTTCCAAATACACCTTCCTAATATATTTTCCCCTCAATTCGTCGAAGCATGTACTCTACAAGATGTCGAAAGCGTTCCACAGGGATGCTGGCCCATGTTGACTCCAATGCTTCCCACAGTTGTGTTAAGTTGGCTGGATATCCTTTGGATATCCTTTGATACACTCGGGAAACTGTTGAGCATGAAAAATCCAGCAGCGTTGCAGTTCTTGACACACTTAAATCAGTGTGCCTGGCACCTAAGTCTTCTGTCTTGCCCATTCAGCCTCTGAATGGCACACATACACAATCCATGTCTGAATTGTCTCAAGGCTTAAAAATCCTTCTTTAACCTGTCTCCTCTCCTTCATCTACACTGATTGAAATGGTTTTAACAAGTTACATCCATAAGGAATCATATCCTTCACCTGGATTCACCTGGTTAATCTGCCATGGAAAGATCAGTTGTTCCTAATGTTTTGTACACTTAGTATATATCTATCTCTCTCTCTCGGTCTGCCTGTCTTAGTATTTTTGCATTTCTTTTTGTCGGTGTGCGTGCAAGAGTGTGTGTGTGAGGTTGTGGGTTTGAGTGTGTGTGTGACTCACTGTCTCATCCCAAAAGACCATTCTCTGAAAGGAGCATAATGTAAGTCATTAAATTAGTATTCTTAATGGGTATTATTTGATATAAAGAAAACCATGTGTTTCAATTACCTGCTAATTGTCCAACTAACCACAATGTATTGTCTCTGCTCCATGGGACTGTCAACCTGAACAATGCACTGTTATATTTCTATATCCTGTTGAAGTGACGCACTGTGTGTGTGCTTACATTCACCTTAAAATGCTTGAGAAACGTTGTCTAAGTATTTCAATATTGGCGCGAGTGTTTGTGTGTGCGTCTGTGCTAGTGGGTGTGTTTTAATAATGAGTTTTAATAATGAGCTGTAAGACAGCAGTAAGCCGGTCTGTTTTTTCCGGAGTGCTTTAATAATGATGAAGCAGCCATTTTATTCATTTGTTGTCGGTCGCTAAATCACTTTCTGCCTTGCCAAAATATAAATAAAGTTGTTGGGTTTATGCAAAGCAGAGGGAGGGCATTCTTAATGACAAAATAATGAGTCTTCAATTTCAACCCACCGCATCATAATTCCACTCCACCCCATCCCCACTCGTATCTGTCTGATTTCTGCTCTTAGCTTATCTTTGTATCTCCCATCCTTGAGCTTTTGCTGAACGTTTATAATGTAGGGAGAGTTTTTCTGTACAAAATGTATAGCATTTTTTAAAGTGTTTCTCAGGTTGTCTCAGTGAGGTGTTGCTGTAGCAGGTCAGGCGCTAATCGTTAAATTATGCTACCTGCCTCCTCATAGCCAGGTGCTCTTTCTATGTCTCTCTCTCTCTCTCTCTCTCTCTCTCTCTCTCTCTCTCTCTCTCTCTCTCTCTCTCTCTCTCTCTCTCTCTCTCTCTCTCTCCCATGTCTCTTCTCCTCTCTTCTTTATAATATGTCAGTTAATGTATGTATTTTTCTTTCATCTCTCTTGACCTTGCTCTTTAGCTTTTTCTCCCTCTCTCTCTCTCTCTCTCTCTCTCTCTCTCTCTCTCTCTTCAATGGGGATAACACTTGTCTCTGTCAATGGCGATAAAACTTGTCTCTGTCAATGGCGATAACACTTGTCTCTGTCAATGGGGATAACACTTGTCTCTGTCAATGGCAATAACACTTGTCTCTGTCAATGGCGATAACACTTGTCTCTGTCAATGGGGACAACACTTGTCTCTTCAATGGGGATAACACTTTTTTTTTTATTTTATTTTTTTATTTCACCTTTATTTAACCAGGTAGGCTAGTTGAGAACAAGTTCTCATTTGCAACTGCGACCTGGCCAAGATAAGGCATAGCAGTGTGAACAGACAACACAGAGTTACACATGGAGTAAACAATTAACAAGTCAATAACACAGTAGAAAAAAGGGGAGTCTATATATACATTGTGTGCAAAAGGCATGAGAAGGTAGGCAAATAATTACAATTATGCAGATTAACACTGGAGTGATAAATGATCAGATGGTTATGTACAGGTAGAGATATTGGTGTGCAAAAGAGCAGAAAAATAAATAAATAAAAACAGTATGGGGATGAGGTAGGTGAAAATGGGTGGGCTATTTACCAATAGACTATGTACAGCTGCAGCGATCGGTTAGCTGCTCAGATAGCAGATGTTTGAAGTTGGTGAGGGAGATAAAAGTCTCCAACTTCAGCGATTTTTGCAGTTCGTTCCAGTCACAGGCAGCAGAGAACTGGAACGAAAGGCGGCCAAATGAGGTGTTGGCTTTAGGGATGATCAGTGAGATACACCTGCTGGAGCGCGTGCTACGGATGGGTGTTGCCATCGTAACCAGTGAACTGAGATAAGGCGGAGCTTTACCTAGCATGGACTTGTAGATGACCTGGAGCCAGTGGGTCTGGCGACGAATATGTAGCGAGGGCCAGCCGACTAGAGCATACAAGTCGCAGTGGTGGGTGGTATAAGGTTCTTTAGTGACAAAACGGATGGCACTGTGATAAACTGCATCCAGTTTGCTGAGTAGAGTGTTGGAAGCAATTTTGTAGATGACATCGCCGAAGTCGAGGATCGGTAGGATAGTCAGTTTTACTAGGGTAAGTTTGGCGGCGTGAGTGAAGGAGGCTTTGTTGCGGAATAGAAAGCCGACTCTTGATTTGATTTTCGATTGGAGATGTTTGATATGGGTCTGGAAGGATAGTTTAGAGTCTAGCCAGACACCTAGGTACTTATAGATGTCCACATATTCAAGGTCGGAACCATCCAGGGTGGTGATGCTGGTCAGGCGTGCGGGTGCAGGCAGCGAACGGTTGAAAAGCATGCATTTGGTTTTACTAGCGTTTAAGAGCAGTTGGAGGCCACGGAAGGAGTGCTGTATGGCATTGAAGCTCGTTTGGAGGTTAGATAGCACAGTGTCCAAGGACGGGCCAGAAGTATATAGAATGGTGTCGTCTGCGTAGAGGTGGATCAGGGAATCGCCCGCAGCATGAGAAACATCATTGATATATACAGAGAAAAGAGTCGGCCCGAGAATTGAACCCTGTGGCACCCCCATAGAGACTGCCAGAGGACCGGACAGCATGCCCTCCGATTTGACACACTGAACTCTGTCTGCAAAGTAATTGGTGAACCAGGCAAGGCAGTCATCCGAAAAACCGAGGCTACTGAGTCTGCCGATAAGAATACGGTGATTGACAGAGTCGAAAGCCTTGGCAAGGTCTATGAAGACGGCTGCACAGTACTGTCTTTTATCGATGGCGGTTATGATATCGTTTAGTACCTTGAGCGTGGCTGAGGTACACCCGTGACCGGCTCCGAAACCAGATTGCACAGCGGAGAAGGTACGGTGGGATTCAAGATGGTCAGTGACCTGTTTGTTGACTTGGCTTTCGAAGACCTTAGATAGGCAGGGCAGGATGGATATAGGTCTGTAACAGTTTGGGTCCAGGGTGTCGCCCCCTTTGAAGAGGGGGATGACTGCGGCAGCTTTCCAATCCTTGGGGATCTCAGACTTGTCTCTGTCAATGGGGACAACACTTGTTAGCACTGTCACATTTAAACCACCTTTGAACCACCTTTGTGCATTATGATTGTACAGATATATAGACATTTAGCCATGATCTTTAATGAATGATTATACTGTACTGTAGCTATATAATGCATCATAAATGATCATTCATTTATAATGCATGCTACACAGGTGGTTAATATAAGATTGTACCATGTTTCAGGGATGTACATGATGTAACCAAATGTAAACTCTGCCTTGCAACCCTCCTCTACTCTAACATCACAACAGCCATCTGCTGAACACAGCATAATCCACACTAAGGCGTGGGCGTAATAGTCACATGTGAACACACCGTATGTCCATAGGAGAAACCTTATACGTGAACAGTATGTGTGTGAGAGGTACAACTGTACCTGGTACCTGGTACTGCTACAAATGGTTTCCCACTGTGATTAAGTGGCCCTTTTCTTCCTGTCCCTCACTTCCTGCTTCCTGTGGTTTCCTAGGCGATCCACTCGGTTGCCTGGCACCATGAGGGCAAGCAGTTCATCTGTAGTCACTCAGACGGAACGCTCACCATATGGAACATCAAGGGCCAGGGCAAGCCATTTCAGACAATCACCCCACATGGTAAGCTTGAACACACACACACACACACACACACACACACACACACACACACACACACACACACACACACTTCCCCCCCCAATTTATTTTAATATGCAACCTGTCTTTATAACTTTTCTCTGGTTTCCAACATTTCTCCTTTCTCATCAGAATCACCTTTATTCACTGTACATTTGCACATACTAAGAATTTTACTTGGTGATGTGGGGCTGCAAGTGATAGACAACATTTAGAGACAGAATACAGACAGAGGAAGTTACACAAGGTAAACATACATTATTTACAAAATAGATCAAATAAAGTGAACAAGGGTTTAATTAATTTACTCTGTGTTAAATGTTTCCTTCCCTGATGTGACTTTGTCGTCCCCCCCCCACAAAGCAAGAGAAAGCAGAGAGAGGAATAGAGGAGAGAAAACCAAGAGAAAGGGAGTTGAAAGAAAGCAAGAGAACTTTGAACCCCATTCTTAAATTGCCATGTTATTGTTCTTGTGTACAGTGTAATGGGGAAAGGATTCCATTGAAACGATTTTGAATTAGTTGTTTTCCCCGCTGCTGCATGCGTAATCAGTCTAGTATTTAATGAACAATTATGAAACTGTGTGTGACAGGTTTATGTGAAATTAAAAAAGGCTTCCCTTTAAGAAATGTAATTAAGGCTAGGTAATTGTCAATTATTACAATAAATTGTGATTACATTCTTCCTTTTTAGTGAATACTTATTTGACCAACCCTTAAGTTGACTCCCTTTGTGCACATAGCTAGATTTGTGAATAAATGCTATCTCTCTCCCTCTCTCTAATGGACAGGCCTGAATCACTGTCTGACACACACAGTGGCTGCTACTGCTCCATCAGGGAAATGGTGGAAGAAAAGGGAGGAGGAGAGAGTGGAGAGGAGAGAGGGCAAGGGAAAAGAGGAGAAAGGGAACAAAGCAGAGAGTAAGAGGGGAATGAAGAAGGGAACTAACAAGCTAAAGTGATCTGTTCTATTTCAGGAAAGCAGCCCAAGGATGGAAAGAAGCCAGAGCCCTGCAAACCCATCCTCAAAGTGGAGTACAAGACCACTAGACTGGGGTAAGGATACACACACACACACACACACACACACACACTCACACACACTCACGCACACACACGCACACACACGCACACACACGCACACACACACACAACCCTACGATGCTTGGAGAGATAATGAATATGGCATCTCTATAGCTTTCCATATGGACTTGTGTCCATGTGTCTCATGTGTCTGTTTGTGTGTGTGTGTGTGTGATATATGTGTGTGTATGTCTGCGCCTGTCTGTGTGTGGTATGTGTGTGTGTATGTCTGCGTCTGTCTGTGTGTGGTATATGTGTGTCTATGTCTGCGTCTGTCTGTGGGTGGTGTGTGTGTGTGTAAGTCTGCGTCCGTCTGTGTGTGGTATATGTGTGTTTATGTCTGCGTCTGTCTGTGTGTGGTATATGTGTGTCTATGTCTGCGTCTGTCTGTGTGTGGTATATGTGTGTATATGTCTGCGTCTGTCTGTGTGTGGTATATGTGTGCTATACAGAGACCCCTTCATGATCCTGTCTGGAGGTCTGTCGTATGACACAGTGGGCCGGCGGCCATGTCTGACGGTGATGCATGGGAAGAGTACAGCCGTGCTGGAGATGGACTATCCTATCGTAGACTTCCTCACGCTCTGTGAGACGCCATACTCTAACGGTCAGTGTGTGTGTGTGTGTCCATGTGTGTGGTTGTTTGTATGCTTGCTATATCATTATCTACAAATATCCCAGTAAGCCTCAGAGTGTGTTTATGAGTGGAATCAGTTTAATTAGCAACTACACTGACGGCTTTGTTGTTTCCAGCCGGTAATATGTTGTGTCCTAGCCCTTCTCAGCATTGACATTTGACCTTTCTGTTTTTGTATGTGTGTGAGACTGTGTGTGATGAATATAAAATATCCCAGGGGAGGTTTATGCTCGTGATTCTTTGTGGAGTACAATGAATGTTAGATTTGTATCTTCTCCCTTGTTCACAATAGCTGTCTGACCTGATTATGTTATTAAATTAATGCCCTGCCCTTTGTGAGATGATGTGTCTTGGGAGAGGGCTTTCATTGATGATGATTTAGATGTTCTGTCTTCTATATCATTATGTAATGACAGAGGTGTTGATTTTGGTGTCTTGTTTTGGGTTTGTTTTGCTAAGATGTGTGTGTTTCAATGGGAACCAATTGATTGGAGGTGGGAATAGACTTAATTCAATTGAATGGCGTTTTACATCTTGTGCCGAAATGTCTGGGTCAGAGAGGGGCTGAGTGGAGAACACACAGTGGAGTACCCTCCCCTCTTTACAGCTCACATCTTACCTGCTCTATAGCCCCTGGTAGCCTTTAATGTAGGTCTGCATGGGAAATGAACCAGGTTAAGGTATGTTGGAGGTCTCAGCCTTCTTTTTCAAATGCCCTCATCTCAGTTAGCCCCAGATTGATGGGTGGTAGAGAACTCAGTCATCAGCCAAGGTGTCCTTCAAGGGGAGAAGCAGTGTCCTCTACCACAGTGGAAATTGCTACCACGTTGCCTCTAACAATCTATATTTATTAATTGGTTTGATGCTATAGTTGATATCATGTTTAGATGCTTGTTGTTTTGGGTTGATTAAGAAGATTGACGCTCCAGTCGGTTGCTGGTTCAAATGGAACAGTAGGCCGCACTATTATAGGATGCTGCTTGATCAAGGTTGTACAGATTCAGACAATAGATGATGAAAATTGTGTCAATTATGTAAAAAATCTTAAGCGGGGGGTGTTTACAAAGCTAACATATTGAATTGTTTTAAGATGGTCACACCAATGACCATCTAGCTATTTGATTTTGAATTTTAGGACCTCTTTACGTATACAAAAAAATATATATAATCATATTTGATGAAACATTGAATTTGGCCTTACTGCTATTAGCCCATAGTATCATGTTTCAAGGTAAGACCCAGATGCAGACTGTGTCGAAGTAACAATGTTTATTTCCACAACAGGGACAAAGGTACAGGACAGCAGGCAGGCAGGCTCAGAGTCAGGTCAGGCAGGAGTTGGTAATCCAGAGTAGTGGGGCAAAGGTACAGGACGGCAGGTAGGCTCAGGGTCAGGTCAGGCAGAGGGATCAAAGCTGAGAAAAACTAGAAAACAGGAACTAAGACAAGACAGGATCATGGGGGATAATGCTAGTAGGTTCTACGAACAAAAAGATCTGGCAACAGACAAAAAGAGAACACAGGTATAAATACACAGGGGATAACAGGAAAGATGGGCGACACCTGGAGGGGGGTAGAGACAAGCACAAAGACAGGTGAAACAGATCAGGGTGTGACACAGAAACACATTGAATAACATGGAAAAACAGATATTCAGAAAATAAATCAAAAGGAAGTTTGTTTTAAAGTGTCTGTCCTATATCTGAGAGATATAAGAAAGCTCAGTAAATTATTTATATATTTTTTTACCAATATTTAACAAACAGTGGGCCAAACTGTTTGGACGCTACAGATGTTCTTGTGAGATGACAGATTTTTGGGATATTTCATTGTCTGACAAACACCGCTGTAGTTCAGTGATATCTCAGATTTTGATGGGGATTTTTGTAATGCTAATTGATTTTCCAGGGGGAGCGGACATTGACATTAGGGTGTTCTTAAAAACATAAAATAATAACATCATCCTAAGAGCGTTGGGCCGAGTTGACTAAGAGAAAAATCTGTCAATGTGCCCTTGAGGAATTGCTCCTGTAAGTCGCTTTGCATAAGAGTGTTTGCTAAATAACTCAATTGTAATGTGATAACTTATTACATTAAGTGGGTAAAAGTTATTACATTAAGCCTTCATCATTTTTATTATATTAACCGGCAAGTTATTACATTAACCCGGCTTTATTACATAAAACAATGTAAAAGTTATTATAAATAGAAAATGTATAACATTAACCAGTACTGTTACATTGACCGGTGCTATTAAAATAACCGGTGCTATTACAATAACCGGTGCTATTACAATGACCGCTGCTATTATAATGACCGGTGCTATTACAATGACAGATGCTATTACATTAACCGGTGCTATTACATTGATGGGTGCTATTACAATGACAGATGCTATTACATTAACCGGTGCTATTACATTAACCGGTGGTATTACATTGACCGGTGCTATTACAAAGACCGGTGCTATTAAATTAACCGGTGCTATTGCATTAACCGGTGGTATTACATTGACCGGTGTTATTACATTGATCGGTGCTATTACATTAACCGGTGCTATTACATTAACCGGTGCTATTACATTGACTGGTGCTATTACATTGACCGGTGCTATTACATTGACCAGGGCTGTTACATTGACCGGTGCTGTTACATTAACTGGTGCTATTACATTGACCGGTGCTATTACATTGACTGGTGCTATTACATTGACCGGTGCTATTACATTGAATGGTGCTATTACATTGACCGGTGCTGTTACATTAACTGGTGCTATTACATTGACTGGTGCTATTACATTAACCTTTCTGATCTCCCCATCCCGGATCCGGGATCGTGAATACAGACTCAAGCTCATTACCATAACGCAACGTTAACTATTCATGAAAATCGCAAATGAAATGAAATAAATATGCTAGCTCTCAAGCTTAGCCTTTTGTTAACAACACTGTCATCTCAGATTTTCAAAATATGCTTCTCAACCATTGCAAAACAAGCATTTGTGTAACAGTATTGATGGCTAACGTAGCATTTAGCATTAGCATTCAGCTGGCAACATTTACACAAAAAAACAGAAAAGCATTCAAATAAAATCATTTACCTTTGAAGAACTTCAGATGTTTTCAATGAGGAGACTCTCAGATAGCAAATGTTCAGTTTTTCCTGAAAGATTATTTGTTTAGGACAAATCGCTCCGTTTTCTGCGTCACGTTTAGCTATGAAAAAACCCCTGTATCCAGGATTGTGTAAATCTATCAGCAAGCTCATTAGCATAACACGACGTTAACTATTTATGAAAATCGCAAATGAAATTAAATAAATATGCCATCTCTCAAGCTTAGCCTTTTGTAAACAACACTGTCATCTCAGATTTTCAAAATATGCTTCTCAACCATAGGAAAACAATCATTTGTGTAAAAGTAGCTAGCTAGCGTTAGCATTTCGCGTTAGCATTTAGCGTTAGCATTAGCGTTAGCATCCAGCACGCAACATTAACAAAAACATAAAAGCCTTCAAATAAAATCATTTACCTTTGAAGAACTTCTGATGTTTTCAATGAGGATACTCTCAGTTAGATAGCAGATGCTCAGTTTTTCCAAAAAGATTCCTTGTGTATTAGAAATAGCTCCGTTTTATACATCACATTTGGCTACCAAAAAAAATCCGAAAATTCAGTCCTCAAAACGCGAACTTTTTTCCAAATTAACTCCATAATATCGACTGAAAACATGGCAAACGTTGTTTAGAATCAATCATCAAGGTGTTTTTCACATATCTCTTCATTGATACATCGTTCTTGGACACATGCTTTCTCCCCTGAATCAAATGGTAAAGTAGAAGCAGCTGGCAATTGCGCACCGAATTCGACGCAGGACACCAGGCGGACACTTGGAAAATGTAGTCTCTTATGGTCAATCTTCCAATGATATGCCTACAAATACGTCACAATGCTGCTAAGACCTTGGGCGAACGACAGAAAGTGTAGGCTCATTCGTTGCGCAATCACAGCCATATAAGGAGAGAATGGAAAACAGAGCTTCAGAAATTCTGCTAATTCCTGGGTGATGCATCATCTTGGTTTCGCCTGTAGAATGAGTTCTGGGGCACTTACAGACAAAATCTTTGCAGATTCTGAAACTTCAGAGTGTTTTCTTTCCAAAACTGTCAAGAATATGCATAGTCGAGCATCTTTTCGTGACAAAATATCGCGCTTAAAACGGGAACGTTTTTTATCCAAAAATGAAATAGCGCCCCTAGAGCTCTAACAGGTTAACTGGTGCTATTATATTGACCGGTGCTATTACATTAACTGGTGCTATTATATTGACCGGTGCTATTACATTAACTGGTGCTATTACATTAACTGGTGCTATTACATTGACCGGTGCTATTACATTAACTGGTGCTATTACATTGACCGGTGCTATTACATTGACCGGTGCTGTTACATTAACTGGTGCTATTACATTGACTGGTGCTATTACATTAACTGGTGCTATTATATTGACCGGTGCTATTACATTAGCCGGTGCTCTTACAATGATATTTATCCTTAGGCAGTGTAATGTTGATAGGCATATGTAAATGGCTGTGATGAAGAGACTGCATCTTAACCACAGAAAATGGGGGGCTAAAGTCATGTGGATGTAGCTCATCCAAAAAGTGTGTGTGTATGTGCGTGTAGCTTGAAGTGTGTGTGTCTTGTTTGACGTTAGCATTGGTATGGGGGCATGAGGAAACCGATTAGCAAACGATCGGTTGATGGTTGCGTAATGGTGACCATGGCGACCAACCTTATGTTGGGATGCTTTGATTCCATCTTATAATGGCGACCTAGGAGACCTGGGATTACACAACACTGGGCTGATTACTGCACCACTGGTTCAATCTGCTGTTACTGATGGGGAGGATGGGAGGATGTTGAACAGGACATTTCATCTTTTATTATGGAATTTAGGCTTTTTTTTAGAAAAGATCAGAGGCAGACCAATGATACAGACGGACACACTGACAGACGGACACACTGACAGACATAGGCAGGCAGGCAGCGCAGACAGCCGGACAGCCGGACTGACAGACACATCCACAGACAACAAAGACTGAGAAACACTTAGAGCATTTCTGAGACATTCTAACAGACAAAAGGAGATAGTGAGAGAAGACAAGAGGGAGTTGGAGAGAGACAGAGCAGAGAGACATTGATTGTCAAGGTCGTGGCTGCCCTGGTGTACAATGTGTTTCTTCTGGGACTTACAAGCTGTAACTACACTGACTCTGAAGGGAGGACACTGAAAACATGTTCTAGGCTTCCAGTCACACACTGTTCTCTCTACAAACACACACACACACACACACACACACACACACACACACACACACACACACACACACACACACACACACTATCCTCTCTCTGGCTCAGACAATAATGTCTATTTACTCTCCCATTGCATCTCAGCCAGACGCTAACAAAAGAACACTGCGTTTTCTCCTACCACCTCTAACAGCATACTGCTATTGTGCTGCAATATTATGTGTAGGTATTTCAGGTCTGTGGTATTCCTCCATATTCCTTCAGTTCAGCTCAGTTCCTTTTCATCCAAAGCTTTATTGGGCAAAATAATGTTCCATAATCAAACATCCCACTGGGCAAAAAAAGGGGTTGAATCAACATTGTTTCCACGTAATTTCAACCCCCAAAATCAATGTGATGATGTTGAATCAACATTGATTGGCAAAAAGTCATCAGCGTAAGGGCATTTCTTATTTTTTTCACCCAATTGTTTACCTAAATCCAATGACATTTCACATTCAATTCATGTTAGTTGACAATTCAACCAAAT
Organism: Oncorhynchus clarkii lewisi; assembly: GCF_045791955.1. Classification (NCBI taxonomy): domain Eukaryota; kingdom Metazoa; phylum Chordata; class Actinopteri; order Salmoniformes; family Salmonidae; genus Oncorhynchus; species Oncorhynchus clarkii. Next base: position 73,083,983 of record NC_092150.1, read on the forward strand.
GTAAATCAAAACTAGACGTTGAACTGACGTCTGTGCCCAGTGGGATGTTAACTCATCTTCAGTTTACAGTTTTTTTCGATTGCTAAACGACAGTGGGCACAACTGGAGTCACATGTGCAAAACTCTAACTGCAGTCTGCACTACCAACAGTCACCTGAGCTAAACAGTTCACATCACCTGCAAAACTCATTCCAAGCAACACAACTCTTAACACATGGCTCAAAACACGCTCAGTGCAGCCAAACACTATGCACAACCCTCACTGAGATAACACACACTGTCACTCAGAACACACTGAGAGTAAAAACACTAGCATCAAACACCAATACAGAAAATACAAACTTTTCATCTTTACAGTTTGAACAATTTCAGTGACTTCATACAAAGTAATATTTTCTTCAAAGAAAAGAGTGACATTCTTTCACATGATTTATTAAAATTTTTAGAACATAACAATTCTTTAAGGTAAATGAAAATTAGCAGTTTGATTCAATAGTCTGTAGTAATTTACGGAATTACAGTAATGAGAAAAAAAAGGTAGAAACTAAAAGTACATACTGTAATTCGAACAAATAATTGAGGGGCTAATCCTGCCTCTCTCTAGCATCAGGCGACAGGTTTTCTTCAACATCACATCTAATGTTTTCTCTTGCCATGCACCTGGGGAAGAACCTTCTGGAGTGCCTTATCCATCCCTGGCAGTCCTCTGGACTCGTGTCCTCACATCCGGCACGCATGGCTTCCAAAAGAGACATTTGGTCATGTGGGTGGTGACCAAACACTTTCCACCTCCAGGCAGAGAAAAACTCCTCTATTGGGTTGAGGAATGGTGAATATGCAGGCAGGTACAAAACCATACATCTGTGATGTGCTGCAAACCAATCTGTGACAGCTGCAGAGTGGTGAAAAGCAACTGTATCGCAAACTATGACAAAAACTTGGGGGTTTCTTACTGGCTCCCCCTGTTCTGCTGGCACTAGCTGAGCATAGAGCTGTTCTAGGAAAGCTATAAGCCTTTCTGTGTTGTATGGGCCAATGAGTGGTGTGTTGAGAAGCAAACCATCATTGGCCATTGCAGCACACATGGTGATATTTCCCCCCCTTTGGCCTGGAACCTCCACAGTGGCCCTTTGACCTATAACATTCCTTCCTCTGCGCCGTGTTTTGGCAAGGTTAAATCCAGCTTCATCGATAAATACAAATGAATGTGGTCTTTCCAGTGCTTCCACCTCCATTACTCTCTGAAAAACAGTAAGTGCACAGTTTTACTGTAGAAAAGCTAGTGTTTTTTTTACTGTAAATATTTTGTATAGCTGTGTACGTAACCTCAGATGTCTTACCTGGACATATTGGTATCTTTGCTCTTTTACCCGTTCACTGTTTCTCTCGAACGGTACAGTGTATAACTGTTTCATTGTAACTTGGTGTTTCTTTAGGACTCGAGCAATAGTTGTTGTGCTGACAGAATTAACAGTTTCAAATATATCATTATCAGCCAGAACTCTATCTTGAATCTCCCGCAGTTTCATTGCATTGTTGACAACAACCATGTCAACAATAGCATTTTCCTGCGCATCTGAAAATATTTTTCCTCTTCCCCCTGTTGGGGGCAGCCTTTGGGTCCTGTTGTAAAAATATATTTTACAGTCAAACTTACTGTAATATATATCTGTGTAAATATTCTATAATTGCAATACAAAATAGATTCCTGTAATGTTTTCATTTACTGTAAGGATGTAACTCTCACCTGTTTTCATGATGGAAAATTCGCATTACAGATGCCACTGTGGATCTTTGCAGATTGGGTTGCACCCTCAACCCTGCCTCTCTCAATGAGAGACCATGGTTCACAACATGGTCTATAAGTGTAGCCGTTATTTCATCTGAAATAACAGCTCTTTGTCTTCTTTGTCTTCCTCCACGCATCCGCCCTCTCCCTGCCACCCTTCTCCCTCCACGAACCCATCTTCCTTGTTCCATTTCCAAAATGAGTCTTTCTGAGCTCTACCTATATATACTGTAATATGTGTGTGTGTGTTCACTAACAAGTCTAAAACAAGACACCTGCTTAGCCTTTCAGCTGAAATTGCAATCAGCAGTGTTTGAAAGGCACAAGGCTGAAATCTATTCCGTTTTGAATGTGTGGTTCACAGTTTTGACAGCAGTGTGTTAGCATTTGAACAAAGTGCTGTAAATCCACAGTGTTGTGCAGGTTGTGGTTAAAGTCATGGGATAAGTGTGTAAAGTTTTGAAAACTGTGTTCAAGCAATGAAAAACGAACTAGAGTTTGGTCCACATGAACTGCTGCTGTGCAGACTGTAGTTAGAGTTTTGCACATGTGACTCCAGTTGTGTCCACTGTCGTTTAGCAATCGAAAAAAACTGTAATATTGAAATATGCTTTTAATATGTTACTATATATTCAAGCTCATATATTTGATCAACATCTTGAAGACACTTATGTCTTTTCGGAATTGTAGATTTCAGAGAATAATTGGAGAGAATATACCCTACATATTGTGTTGATGAATGACATCTATCTTTCTTTTTGTTATGTTTTTTTCATGCAGATTTTCAGGAACCTTATGCCGTAGTGGTCCTTCTAGAAAAGGATTTAGTTGTAATCGACCTTGCACAAAATGGGTACGTCTGAGTGGATGTTAAAGGACTGAACATGCTTTATTAACATAAAATATTTAGCTACTGTATTATTTGGACTTCTTGAATGTTCCTACTCATTTGAAACACAACAGTTATTACTAACTAACAGGTAGTATACTTGTTATCCCTGTAGATTTAGCTTATATTCTGTACTTTCATTCATTTCCATTCTATTGCATGCATCTCTTTCAGTTTCAATGTCTCGTGGCCTGCCATTGTAGGGACCAAAACTGTGAGCTGTAATTCTATGTCCCCTTTCCCAGTTACCCCATATTCGAGAACCCCTATCCACTGACCATTCATGAGTCTCCGGTTACCTGCTGTGAGTACTTTGCTGACTGCCCTGTGGACCTCATACCCGCACTTTACTCTGTTGGCTCCAGACAGAAACGACAGGGCTACAGCAAAAAGGTAAGGACCACACTTTTCTACAATACACCCTGTCAGCTACTGGGCCCCTCATAATGGCAGTACTGTGCTATTGCAGGAGTATTCAACTCTTGCCCTACGAGTTCCAGAGCCTTCTGGTTTTCTGTTTTCTAATAAATTCCACCCGGCTGGTGTCCCAGGTCTAAATCAGTGCCTGATTAAAGGGAAACAATGAAAAAAAATCTGTGGAACTGACTTGGAGGTCCAGAGTTGAGTTTTAGGGTGCATCATATCCTGTCAATGTTCATGTTGAAGGACACACAGTAAATGACATTCGATAGTCCAATCTCCACCCTGTTCTGCATCTTATCTCCTGTATCCTACATGTTCTTTAATTCTAGCTTTATTCTACCCTCTATCCTGTCTCTCTCTGTTCTGCTTCTTTTTTTTGTATTCTTGTTATATTCTCCCGCGCTGTTGGAAATGTCACCATGTACTGACCCTCTCCTCCCTCTCATCTCTCCATCCCTTTATCTCCCTGCCTGCTTCTTTCTACTGTGTGTCAAGTAAGGGGTAGCTGTGGGAAGCGTTCTTACTGAAAGATCAATGTTGAGTCATACCACTGACCTTTGTATGTTCTACTGCGTTTAACACAACCTAAAAAACACATTTGCGCCCTCTCAGACACACACACACACACACACACACACGTGCATTGACAAACACACACCGCGGTAAAGGTTCCCTCTATCTCTAAGACAAATTATGTCCCATCAGCCCACTGGCTAAAAGAAGGCATGTGTCTCTGTCCTCTTGCTTCCCTCCTGTCTCATTCCAATGGTCTCATTACAGTATGTTTATTTTATTTGGTTCAATGTGTAGGCTAGATTGGATCTGACAACATCTTATCACTGATTTCCTTATACCTTACGCATGTATCACTCTCAACGATTACCATTTCTTGTTGTTGTCTTGTTTGTGCTGTTCTGTTTGGTGTATTGTGTTGTCCAGGAGTGGCCAATCAGTGGTGGTAACTGGGGCCTCGGCACACAGAGCTACCCTGAGATCATCATCACTGGGTAGGAGACCCAACTCTATTTAATCATAATGCCTTCCTCTATCCTTCCTCTATATTTCCTCTATCCTTCCTCTATCCTGCCTAGCAGTCATGAGAGGAAAAAACTCAGAGACAGGGAGAAGAAGCCTTTTAGAATACTTGAACTTAGCAATGTGACATTGAAGAATGGCTTGGCAGAAAGGGTCCCTTTTACTCGCCTCTCTCTCCCTCCCTCTCTCCCCCTCCCTCTCTTGTCACCTCCAGACATCCCTGTGTTAGTATTCCCGCCACGTCTATCTCTGTCTCTCTCTCTCGCGCTCTCTCTGTCTCTCTCTCTCTCTCTCTCTCTCTCTCGCTCTCTTTCTTCAGCTGAAGAGAGATTGTTCCTCCAGTTACACAAAGTGCAGATTATACAGGTCAATCCCAGAATGCATTGCACTATTGAGACACAGGGTTATGGCGTGTCTCCTCTCATGTGGATGTATTCTTCTGTAGAGCTGAATCTAGACAATCATGACAGGTAGAGCCAAGCTGAATCATTAGAGATGTGGTTGTGTATGCAAAAAGCTGAAGTGGTAATTATTCCCTCTGATTCTCTACCCTCTCTCCTCCCCTCACCGGCTTCTCTCTTTCTCTTTATGATTTCACAGGCATGCTGATGGGACTGTGAAGTTTTGGGATGCTTCTGCAAGTAAGTACCTTTACATGGACTTCCTTATGTGTAATATCTCGGGCCTAGATGGCCTTATACTTTCTCTATTCTATACTGTCTCCCAATGTGTTTGATTTGTAACTGAGCCATCTCCTATCTTTTCCCAGTAATGCTCCAGGTACTGTACAAGCTGAAGACGGCCAAGGTGTTTGAGAAGAGCAGGAATAATAAGGAGGACAAGCAGAACACAGAGATTGTGGATGAGGACCCGTTTGCCATCCAGATCATGGCCTGGTGTCCTGAGAGCAGGATGCTGTGTGTGGCCGGGGTGTCTGCCAACCTCATCATATACCGCTTCAGCAAGCAGGAGATCACCACCGAGGTCGTACAGGTGGGTCGGCATGTGTGTGTGTTTGGAGGCGAAAGAAACGCACACCTATTTAGGCGAGGTGCTGGCTAGCGGAGTACAACACTTGAAAAATGAAAGGAGAGACGCACACTCTAGGAGCTCAGATGCAACAATTTAATAACCTAATAACCAATGTTTCGACAGACAAGCTGTCTTTGTGTGTGTGTTTAACATGTCTCTGTGCTGACCATGTTGGATCGTTGGATAGTGTAAACTGAGAAACACTCCCATTTACTCTTGATGCTTATAGCCTGGCAATATGGATGCCATGACGACAGACGCACAGTGTAGTGGTAAATATAGCCTCCCTTAGACAACTAGACAACTGAGCAGAGTCATTATTGGTTCAATGGTGTTTCTTGGATCCTGAAGGCTGTTCCTAGAGACAGTGTTTACCTCCCAATGCCTCATTAGATGAGTCTCCAGCCAGTAAGAACACAATATGGTTGCCATGCCAACATACATAGTGGTAAACAACCTGTATCATTATTTTGTGGCAGCTATGAATAGTGATGATAATAATGATCTGTGTCTGACCAAGATCAAGTGTGTGACCTGTGGAGAGATTGAAAGCAGAGTTTGAGAGAGAGAAAGAGAGAGAGACGGAGAGACGGAGAGAGAGACGGAGAGATGGAGAGAGAGATGGAGAGAGAGACGGAGAGAGAGAGACAGAGAGAGAGAGAGGAGACCGATCAGTATCACATGCATAAATGCCAATAGTGCTATTGAGACTCCCATCATGCACACATAGACACACACACACACACTGAATCATACTGAAATGATGGCTGCTGAACTCATTATTGAGTCTCTGGAATGTGTGTGTGTGTGTGTGTTCCCTAGCTGTTGGAGGTACGTCTGCAGTACGAGGTGAATGACATGGAGTCCCCTCCAGAGGGGGGAGGAGGGGGGGACCGTGACCTGCCCACCCCAGGAGCAGCCTCACCTAGCCCCCAGACCACCGGACCCCCGACTCACCCCTCCACCAGCAGCAACTCCTCTGACGGGGTCCGAGACAACGTACCCTGCCTCAAGTATGCATCCTGCACCACCACCGGCTCACATACAGTAGTTACACACACGTACACTCTGCAACAAACTGTGCCTTAGGGATGCACAACCGGCCCACAATCTCTCTGAGGCTATTCAATACAATTACACTCTTTTTCTCTCTCCCTCTCTGCCTGTAGGGTGCGTAGTACCCCTCTGAAGCAGTCTTCAGGGTATCAGGTAGAGTTGGTGGTGCAGCTGGTGTGGGTAAGTGGAGAGCCCCCCCAACAGATCACCAGCTTGGCCCTCAACTCCTCCTACGGCCTGTAAGTATAAGGTGGTAGACAGTATATCTACATGAGATTTACTGTGAACCCTAATGAAACAACACAATATAACACTTCAATCTGGAGCTATGTGCAAACCGACCAAGGATACTGTGAAAGTAAGATCATTTTAGGGAGCGGTAATGTCTTTCTCAACTTGAGAAACAGGTCCTCAATTCGAAGAGTCAAAATGTGGTTGTGAGCCATGGATTTGATATGATTTCCCTCGTACAGCTGAGCTGGAATGGAGTCGAGCTGTGTCTACACGGTTTATGTCCGCAGGGAAATTCTGTCTGAGACTTCTGCTGCTTTGGTTTCTGGAAGAACTAGCTATATTTAATCTAAACCCCAAACCCCAATCTCATATCTCTTTTTACATCTCCCTCTCTTCCACTTCTCTCCCTCCCTCCCTCTCTCCCTCCCTCCCTCCCTCCCTCCCTCCCCTCTCTCTCCTCTCTCCCCCTCCCCTCTCTCTCCCCTCTCTCTCTCTCCCTCCCTCCCTCCCCCTCCCCTCTCTCTCCCTCCCTCGCTCCCTCGCTCCCTCCCTCCCTCCCTCCACTTCTCTCCCTCCCTCCCTCTCCCTCCCCCTCTCTCTCCCTCCCTCCCTCCCCCCCCCCCCCCCTCTCTCCCTCCCTCCCTCCCTCCCCTCTCTCTCACTCCCCTCTCTCCCCCTCCCCTCTCTCTCCCCTCTCTCTCTCTCTCTCCCTCCCTCCCTCCCTCCCCTCTCTCTCCCTCCCTCCCTCCCCCTCCCCTCTCTCTCCCCTCCCTCCCTCCCTCCCTCCCTCACTCCCTCCCTCGCTCCCTCCCTCCCTCCCTCCCTCCCTCCCTCCACTTCTCTCCCTCCCTCCCTCTCCCTCCCCCTCTCTCCCCCCCCCCCCTCCCCCCCCCTCCCCCTCCCTCCCTCCCTCTCCCTCCCCTTCCTCTCGCCCCCCCCCCCCCTCTCCCTCCCTGCCTCTCTCCAACAGGATTGTGTTTGGGAACAGTAATGGTCTGGCGGTGGTGGACTACCTCCAGAAGACAGTGCTGTTGAACCTGGGGACAGTGGAGCTGTATGGGTCTAACGATCCCTACCAGAGACAGGCTCGCTCTCCACGCAAGGCACGCCAGCCCGCCGGAGGTAATGGTAAAGACCTTTACCACTTCACTGATTTACCACCACACAGATAGCCTTCTGTTGGGTTGTATCACATGAGGCTGCTGAGGGGAGGGCGGCTCATAATAATGTCTGGAATGGAGCAAATGGAATGGCATCAAACATCTGGAAACCATGGAAACCATGATGTGTTTGATGTATTTGATACCGTTACACTAATTCCGCTCCAGTCATTACCACGAGCCCGTCGTCCCCAATTAAGGTGCCACCAACGTCCTGTGGTTTGTACTATATATGGCCTTACAGTATATGTTTTTTTGTAGCATGACTTATGACTTATGTCATCTTAATAATTCTAATACTTACAGGTGTGTAGATATAGGCATACGTAGTCTTGTACGATGTTACAAGGATGAGGGGTATATTTGGTAGATGTGCTTGTATACTATTCAGTCTGTATCATCTGCACATGTAGGCAATCAAAAAAAGCAATGGTGGTGACAAGGTGGTACGAGGTTCTCCGTCTCCTCTCCTCCGTCTCTGTATCTTTGCAATTCCTTGAAAGGATTTTGAATGGTTACTAAATTGTTATTTTGACTATTCAGTGCGTTGTCTTCTCTCTGTGGTGGCTGGCTGGCACACACACTGACACATACCATCCCTCCTACACATACCGTGTCACTGCAGCACTGTGGTGTTATTGACAGACCGCAGCATCGCTGCATTATGACATACTGCCACCTGTTGTTTGATGACGTTACTACAGTCTCCAGTAGAACCAAATCAATGCCAATAACCACTCTTGTGTAATGACTGTAACCTGCGTGGCTTAGCAACAGCTTGGTGAGGAAAATTAGGTGTGTGTGTGTGTGTGTGTGTGTGTGTGTGTGGTTAGTGGTGGGCTGGCACCTGTCAGAGTGGGGGGAGTCTGAGGAGTAATGACTTATCAAATCAATTCAAATGTAATTTGTCACATGCGTCATAAACAACAGGTGTAGATTAACAGTGAAATGCTTATTTACAGGCCCTTCCCAACAATACAAAGATGTATAAAATAGAAAAATAACATTAAAGTAAAACATGTAATCAAATTTTTAATAAATACATAGTGAGTTAGGATCACTTGGCTATATACACAGGGTACCAGTACCGAGTTGATGTGCAGGGCCTTCCTCTGATTCCGCCTGGTATAGAAGTCCTGGATGGCTGGCAGCTTGGTCCCAGTGATGTACCGGGCCGTACGCACTACGCTCTGTAGCGTCTTGAGGTCGGATGCCAAGCAGTTGCCATACCAAGTGATGTTGCAGCCAGTCAAGGTGTTCTCAATGGTGCAGCTGTATAACTTTTTGAGGATCTGAGGACCCATGCCAAACCTTTTCAGCCTCCTCAGGGGGAAGAGGTGTTGTTGTGTCCTCTTCACAACTGTCTTGGTGTGTGTGGACCATGATAAAACCTTAGTGATGTGAACACTGAGGAACTTGAATCTTTTGACCCGCTCCACTACAGCCCCGTCGATGTGAATCGGAGCGTGTTTGGCCCTCCGTTTCCTGTAGTCCACGATCAGCTCCTTTGACTTGCTGGCATTAAGGTAGAGGTTGTTGTCCTGGCACCACACTGCCATGTATCTGACCTCCTCCCTATAGGCAGGCTCATCGTTGTCGGTGATCAGGACACTGTTGTGTCATCGGCAAACTTAGTGATGATGTTGGAGTCGTGTGCGGGTTGGGTCTGTATGTCTGACCTACCCATTGTACTGGAGTCTGTCTGGGGCAGTGGGGCTGAGTCTTTGTCTCTGTGGGGCTGTCTGTCTGTCCATCTGGTGTCTGTCAGTCTACCTGTCCGTCCATCCTACCCAGAGGACTGGAGTCTGTCCGGGTTAGGGTCTGTATGTCTGTCCTACCCATAGTACCGGAGTCTGTCCGGGGCAGTGGGGCTGTGTTTGTGTCTGTCTGGGGCTATCTGGCTGCGTCTGTCTGTCTCTGTCTGTCTGTCTGGGTCCAGGCCTTCTGTCTCTATGTATGGGTAGGTTGGGGCAATGGCTTGGATAGCAGTCTGTTTAGTCTGTTTCTGCTCTGGTCTGCATCATCTGTTTGGCAGACAGGGAAAATGGAGGTATACCCAAAAACCTACATATCATAACATCCTTATCAAACAGAAAGGAGAAAAGGACAGAGAAGAATGAAGCTGTAGCTAATGATAATGACATCTAATGTCGTGCAATGTCTGTCTCTTCTGCTGCAGGTCTGTGTGACATCAACGAGGGTTCTGCCTCGGAGGACCGCTGCAAATCCCCCACTTCAGGTAAACTGTCTTTCAGCATGTTAGAGTTAGCATTACACTGGTACAGATGTAGGATCTTAATTTGATCACCCATTTTCAGGTGAACTTTCCTGCAATGCAGTGTATGTAGTGTATTGGAGGTTTAAAAAGACTTCTGAAGTTTGTAATTTCCACTTTGACATTTTAGACTTGATTTTCCTTCACGAAAAATGTATCAACCCCTACAATAATTAATTATAATCCATATAATATTTCACATTTCCTGTTGCTGCAGGATTATCCTACTGTAGCGAACTGGCTCAAATTAAGATCCAACACCCACTGAACCCAGAACAACTTGTTTAGTAACAGGTTGGTTGTTATGGGTAAAGGGACTCATAAATAAGCATGATTGACTTGAAGACCGTATATTGACCTAACCTGAATATTATGAATCCATGCTGGAAAACTGGTAGTACTTCTTTGCCTACATTTTATTAGAATGCATGTGAGCGATTTGGTTGCTATTGGTGAATATGGTTCTCTCTGAGATGTGACACACACCTTCGGATGTGGGAACCTTTTTCTTGAAAACCAGAAGTGTTGCAGTTCTCTCTATCTGAATGTTTGATTTCACACAGACTTGATTGAAGGGTCAAGTTTACAACTGGAGTGTTTAGAGTTGAAATTAAACACTTTTTTTACAGGTCTCTTTTGTGTACTGACACTTCACTCTCCTGCTTTCAAGGAATACAATATACTTTAATAAAACATAAAGAAGAATAAATAAGAGATTAGATAGATTTAGGCAGTTTTAATATGTTTTATCAAAACCTGAGACATTAGCAGTAAACTGAGGCGATGACACCATGATTTGGCATTAACTAGACAGTTTAGGAACATTAAACTCCCTGAATCAGTGAATAAGTACTCTATAGTCAGTCCAAGACATACATTTATTGATTCCCACCAAATAGGACATTAGTTTATAAGAAGGGTTAGTTCATATGGACCTTCCCAAATCTTGGACTTAAAAAAAATGTATTTTTTAAAATGATACTATGACATGCCCACATAATTTGTTTTCTGTCTATTGATTTTGTCTGAGTCTTCCAGACCTCATTTGACTTTTATAGGACGGGATGTAGTGGTTTCCTTTCCAGTGGGTTTTACTCATATCATGCTGGGTCATTTTCGGATCTAGGAATGAAACAGAACTACAAACTTCCTTGTGAGTTTCTGAGATCTGATCATGTAACTAGGAGATGCATATTCAATCATCTGTATGTATTACTACAGTATTACAGAACATGGTCACGAATAGATCAACAACAAACAATAATACTTTTCACACAACTTAATCCAAGCATCTGCCCTTTTCAGATTTGTACAAACAAAACATTATAGTCCCTTCCACAGTTACTGTCACGACAAGGTGCTTCCTCAATGGCCCTGTCCTGGACGACTAATCTCAGTTCGCTAAATTAGCATTTGAGGTGATGAGGCATGCTAATTTGAGAACAACCCAGTTCCATCTCATTACTGGGAGCTTGACATTAACACACAGACACTGGGGCTAAAACACAGAGCTGAGTTGCATTTTAAAAGGTCACACAGAAAAAATAAGTAGCCCAGAGACTGAAGTCACACTGCCAGCTATGTTCCAGGTGTTCAGCCAACTATGCCAAACCCCAGTGTCTGGTGTCACTAGCTAGACACTGCCTCTGTACATCTGCTATTTATGAGGATGGCATATCTGGTCTCCAGTCTTGACTTGAGCATATGTCTACACCTAATTGATTCTAGAATTGTCGGGAGTCAACAAGGCTTTAAAGTTTTGGCTGCTAGGAAAATAATTAGTCTGAACAAAAATGTACACTACGTCTACAAATATTCTGCATGCGCCCAGGTAGTTGAAAATTAAGATTGAGGCAAACTGCTATCAATTGGTTCTCATGTTACAATGATAACAAGTAGAAAAACAGTCCTTTCACGAATGTGATTGGTAGGCGGTATGGTAAAGTACCAGGATGTTTCTAACTGCACGTCTATCTACTTCCTCCCAAAAGTGTTGGCGTCAAACCATCAGCAATTCTACAATGGAGGTGGGGGTAGAGGAGGTAAGAGTGGCCAAAGACTTCAACCATGGAGTAGTTTGGGCAGGGATAGTACAATGTACAAGATAAGTTGTCAGCCACTGTTTTGTTGTAGCAACCTGTCTCGGTCTCTGTTTTCACCTCAGTGGCACTGAATCACTGTTTGGCCTAGAACAAACCTTGTATAAAATCTTATACACGCACAGACACACACTTATAATGGTATACCCTAGAACTGCATTGCATGCTACATGTTTGTAGCACGTATGTCACATTGTGAAATGTGCCTGTGGCAATTGTCCTTCAATGATTGTCCTTCCTTCACTCCGGCTCCTTATTGGCTGTCTGTAGTTATGACATCACAGCAGTCTATCTGTAGTCACTCTGTACTTTCCTAACTCTGTCTTCTGTCTGTCTGACACTGTTGACTTTGCGGCAAGGTTTATATTCGGAACACTGTCATTCTCTACCTCATAGATTTAGGATAAATGGGCAGTTTAAGAAGTGTGTTCTTTTCTTAAACGACAAATGATTTAAAGATATCTTTGATTTATGTGCAAAGCATCTCTAACATTAGTTAATAAATAATAGAAATGGACTGTAAGGCTAGTCAAATGTCAAAACCAAAACCTCACGAGGCTCCAAAAGTTAACATAGTTCTGACTACCTAGCTAAAAGTGCCTTGTAGGCCCTACCAAAGATACATCTTCCCTGCTTGTACTGTACTGTCATTCCACTGTTTTCTTCCATCCTACTCACTTCCTGTTTCCTTCCTGTCTTTGGTGCATGCTCCTGTGGCATGGGGGTTCTGAATGAATGTGTATCTTCTTACTATTCCTCTCTTCCAGGACACTGTGTGTGCTATGTACGATAGCTTACTTACTTGTTGTTATTTTGTCCGTCCCAGCATGCCTCTGTGATTCAACAGGGTTGTCTTCCTCTGATGCCCTAATGCTTCCTTCCTGTTTAATTCTAAAGCATTTTGCCTCCCCTGAAGCAGAATGAAGCAAACGCCAACAGTTATACCAAAGCTTATGTGTGTAGTAATGCTATAAGCACAACCACATCCCAGTCCTAGCTGCTAGCTTCTAACTCCTAGCTCCTAGCTAGCTTTGCATGGCCTGTCGTGTTAGCTTAGGTGTGTGTTTGTAAAGAGGGGTGTTCTCTTTTTTCCAGCAAAGATGTCACGGAAATTAAGCTTGCCTACTGAGCTAAAGCCAGACTTGGGTAAGCCTTAACTTCGTGTTAACATTTTGTGTTTCTTAATACATTTTTTTCTCCCAAAACTGGACTTCACTGTATCCTTAAGTCCAAATGGTCTCCCGATATGAGCATCTCACGGGAATAATGTGAGCTCTGTAGTTACTATCCATTAATAGAAGCTTATGTCATTTTCTATAAGATTTTAGTATACGTATAATGCCCTAGAGGTGGCAAAGAGCCCTGTTGATGGCCTCATGACTACCAAAAGCATAGATATATCCTATATATTTCCTAAAAAATGCTGTCAGACTAACTGATGATCACCATTTGGCAGTGTCTGCTACTTCTTAAGACAAACCTGGAGACAAGAGGTGGAGAGGACAGACATACAGTACATTTCTGTTGGGTATTTTACAAACTGCTATGCTAAACTAACCAGGACTCTGTTGCACAGTAGAGCTTTCTGTGTAATTGTGTTTTCTGCAGCATTCTCTTCCTATTTTCTATTTCCTACCTGTTTCTTTTGTGTTTGGTCCTTTCCAAAAGTTAAAACATTTTTCTTGTAGGAGACCGACAGATATAAATACAGAAAGAAACATTGTTCTTTTATTTTTTTATCTGTACAGTTTACCCAAAAACGAAAATCACAATTTCCTTCCTAGGACCCCAAATGGCAGAACCCCTAAGATGAGGAAGAGAGGGTTTATTGGGGTCAGATCCTTATTGAATATGCCAAATCTGTCAAATGCAGAGATATGATAGTCTGGTAAAAGATTTTTGGAGGTGTCGACATATAACACACTGAATTGTGACATACGCTGATTGTACAAAACATTATGAACACCTGCTCTTTCCATGACGTAGACTGACCAGGTGAATTCAGGTGAATGTTATGATCCCTTATCGATGTCACCTGTTAAATTACCTTCAATCAGTGTAGCTGAAGGGGAGCAGACAGGTTAAAGAATGATTTTTAAGCATTGAGACAACTGTGTCACGGATTGTGTATGTGTGCCATTCAGAGGGCAAATGGGCAAGACAAAATATTTAAGTGCCTTTGAACAGGGGATGGTAGTAGGTGCCAGGCGCACCGGTTTGAGTGTGTCAAGAATTGCAACATTGCTGAGTTTTTCACACTCAACAGTTTCCCTTGTGTATCAAGAATGGTCCACCACCCAAAGGACATCCAGCCTAGTTGACATAACTGTGGGAAGCATTGAAGTCAACATGGGCCAGCATCCCTGTAGAAGGCTTTCAACACCTAGTAGAGTCTATGCCCCAATGAATTGAGGTTGTTCTGAGGCGAAAAGGGGGTGCAACTTGATATTAGGAATGTTCCTAATGTTTTGTGCACTAAACGTTTGTTTATTCACCTTTCCAGCAACTCACAGGCAGCTTATAAAACTGTATTAGCTTGTTATATTGACACCTGGTTTTACATTTTGATGATGTGTTGTTTTTTTAACTAATGATTAAAACAAGTACAAGGTTGTAAAGTTTTAGTGAAATCGTCCCATGTTTCCTACGTGCAAATCTTCTTCAACCAACGACCAACCATTCATTTTATGAGTTCCATCTGCTCCACAGATAAAAACAAGTCCTTTTCCATTGCTATGTGTCTTAACCTTGCACCTGGACCTCAAACTCTTAGTTTGCCATGTAAGGAGAAGAGTTTTCTTCAACAGATCAAGTTATTTTACAGCTGGCCTAATCTATTTTACTCAACATTTCACAAGGTGTTTTAGACCTCTTTAAAAGGAACGTCTGCTCACTGTTTTCTGCTCCTGTGTAATTGCTATTTTAGCTTAGTGATACAATAAAATGTCAACCACAATGTTGTTTGTCAGAATCCAACTGCTCCCACCAATCATACAGTTGTTGTTCACAGTATTCATGTAGTGTGTAGTGTGTTTTCTCTCCGTGTGTGCGGGTGCTTTACCTCTCTGTCCTCTCCTCTACTGTCCTCCTGTCTGTATGTCCTCCACGGGGCGCCAACCCATTAGACCACCGGGACAACTCCTTCAGCCGTTCACGCTCCTCCTCCGTCACGTCCATCGACAAGGAGGCGCGCGAGGCCATCACCTCCTTCCACTTCTGCGAGACATTCGCCCGGAAGGGGGACAGCGCCATCACACCATGCCTATACGTGGGAACCTCCCTGGGAACAGTGCTGGCTGTGGCCCTCAACCTGCCCCCTGCTGGGGAACAAAGGCTGCTGCAGCCCGTTATCGTCTTACCTAGCGGTGGGTGTCTGGGTTATGAGTGAATGGATGGGTGTGTGTGATTGCGTGAGTATGTTAATGAATACATAAGGAACGCTAACAACTCTTTGTTTCCAGACAAAAATTACATCCTGCTCTACACATAATCGACATCTGTACATACCAATAAATGTTTTATACATTCAGTGCATTCTGAAAATATTCAGACCTCTTGACTTTTTCTACATTGTTATGTTACAGCCTTATTCTAAAATGGATTACATCATTTTTCCCTCATCAATCTACACATGCTTTTTAGAAATGTTTGCAAAACAACAACTGAAGTATCACATTTACATAAGTATCCCTTTACTCAGTGCTTTGTTGAAGCACCTTTGGCAGCGATTACAGCCATGAGTCTTCTTGGGTATGACGCTACAAGCTTGACACACCTGTATTTGTGGAGTTTCTCCCATTCTTCACTGCAGATCCTCTCAAGCTCTATCAGGTTGGATAGGAGGCGTAGCTGCACAGCTATTTTCAGGTCTCTCCAGAGATGTTCGATCGGGTTCAAGTCCGGGCTCTGGCTGATTGGTGGAGGGATGCAGAGATGGTTGTCCTTCTTGGCTGAAGGATGGTTCTCCCATCTCCACAGAGGAACTCTGGAGCTCTGTCAGAGTGACCAAGGCCCTTCTCCCCCGATTGCCGGGAGGCCAGCTCTAGGAAGAGTCTTGGTGGTTCCAAACTTCTTCCATTTAAGAATGATGGAGAACCACTGTGTCCTTGGGGACCTTCAATGCTGTAGACATTATTTGTACCCTTCCTCAAATCTGTGCCTCGACACAATCATGTCTCAGAGCTCCATGGACAATTCTTTCCATCTCATGGCTTGGTTTTTGCTCTGACATGCAATGTCAACTGTGGGACCTTATATAGGATAGTGAATGCCTTTACAAATCATGTCCAATCAATTGAATTTACCACAGGTGGACTCCAATCAGAGACTTTTCCCAAAGAATAAGGTTGTAAGGGTCTGAATACTTTCTGAATGCACTGTAGATATATTTTCAACACACTCCATCCCACTTATCTGTCCAGGTACCCTGGCACGACTGAAGGGCAGTATCCTGAGGATGGCCTTCCTGGACAACACAGGAACCTTCCTCCCCCCTGCCTTCGAGACCTGGTATGAGCCAAACGCTGCGGGCGCCGACAGTGAGGAGCGAGACAAGGCCCGTAAACGCCGCCCGGTCTCTGTGTCGCCTTCCACCTCCCAGGAGCTGCAGGAGAGCCAGTATGCGGTGGTGTGCTCTGAGAAACAGGCTAAGGTCATAGCACTGCCCTCACAGAACTGCATCTTCAAACACAGCATCACAGAGACATCGTTCGTCCTGAGGGCTGACGTGGTCCAGATGAACATAGGGAACTGTGTGGCCTGCTTCTGTGCTAACGGACACATCATGACCCTCAGGTGAGTCAGTGAGCCATACAAACATGCACGCACGCACGCACACACACACACACACACACACACACACACACACACACACACACACACACACACACACACACACACACACACACACACACACACACACACACACACACACACACACACACACACACACACACACACAGGTAAAATAGATGCATATGCTAAAGCTAACTGATAATCCCTGTATTACTATAAAGAGCTTAACCTTTCTAGGGCAGGGGTTCCGCAACATTCCCCTGAAATATGTAACTTTCACACATTAACAAGTCCAATACAGCAAATGAAAGATAAACATGTTGTTAATCTACCCATCTACCCACCCAATTTCAAAAATGCTTTACAGCAAAAGCACAACATATGATTTTGTTAGGTCATAGCCAAGTTGAAAAAACACACAGCCATTTTTCCAGCCAAAGATAGCAGTCACAAAAAGCAGAAATATAGATAAAGTTAATCACTAACCTTTGATGATCTACATCAGATGACACTCATAGGACATCATGTTACACAATACATGTATGTTTTGTTCGATAATATGCATATTTATATCCAAAAATCTCAGTTTACATTGGCGCGTTACGTTCAGTAATGTTTTGATTCCAAAACATTCAGTGATTTTGCAGAAATACTCATAATAAATATTGATAAAAGATACAAGTGTTATTCACAGAATTAAAGATAGACTTCTCCTTTTTGCAACCGCTGTGTCAGATTTCAAAAAAACTTTACGGAAAAAGCATAATCTGAAAACGGAGCTCAGAACCCAAATCATTCAGAGGAATATCCACTATTTTGGAGTCAACAAAGTTAGAAATAGCACAATAAATATTCACTTATCTTTGATGATCTTCATCAGAAGGCACTCCCAGGAATCCCAGTTCGACAATAAATGACTGATTTGTTCCATAAAGTCCATCATTTATGTCTAAATATCCACTTGTTGTTAGCATGTTCAGCCCAGTAATCCATCTTCATGAGGCGCAAGCACTTCGTCCAGACAAAAACCCAAAAAGTTCCGTTACAGTCCTTTCGAAACATGTCAAACAATGTATGGAATCAATCTTTAGGATGTTTTTAACATAAAATATCAATAATGTTCTAACCCGAGAATTCCTTTGTCTAAATAAAAGCACTGGAACGAGAGGTAACTCTGTCGGGAGCGCGCTTCACGAGACCAAGGCACTCTGCCAGACCACTGACTCAAAGAGGTCTCATGAGCCCCTCCTTTATAGTAGAATCCTCATTCAAGTTTCTAAAGACGGTTGACATCTAGTGGAAGCCGTAGGAAGTGCAACTTTATCCATATCTCAATGTGTATTCGGTAGGCCAAGCTTTGAAAAACTAGAAACCTCTGATGTCCCACTTCCTGGTTGGATTTTTCTCAGGTTTTCGCCTGCCATATGAGTTCTGTTGTACTCACAGACACCATTCAAATAGTTTTAGAAACTTTGGAGTGTTTCCTATCCAATACTAATAATAATATGCATATATTAGCATCTGGAACTGAGTAGGAGGCAGTTCACTCTGGGCACGCTATTCATCCAAAAGTGAAAATGCTGCCCCCTATCCCAAAAAGGTTAATGAATGCTAGGGTTAGACTCAAGGTTTCTACATGAAAAACACACTCAGTAAAATTATGTTGTGTTTGAGTAACATTGTGTTGTATGTGGTCTCTCTCTCTGTCTGTCTGCAGTCTGCCGGGGCTGAGACCGTTGCTGGATGTAAACTACCTGCCACTGACAGACATGCGGATAGCCCGGACCTTCTGCTTTACCAACCTGGGCCAGGCCATGTACCTCACCTCCCCCACTGAGATACAGAGGATCACATACAGCCAGGAGACCTGTGAGAACCTGCAGGTCAGGACCACGTAAATACACACACTCACACACATGTAATACAACTGTGTTAATGTGTGTATGTGTGTTTCAGGAGATGCTGGGAGAACTGTTCACACCAGTGGAAACCCCAGAGGCTCCCAACCGAGGATTCTTCAAGGGCCTTTTTGGGGGAGGAGCAACTTCCCTGGACAGAGAGGAACTATGTAAGTGACACACATAGAACATAACACACACATACTATAGTGTACACATGCACAGATAAACTATTTTATCTATATATTCAGTGTTAAGTTTGCTACATTTCTTTTTCCCTCTCAATCTCATTCTCTCCCACTCTTTTTCCTATCTCTTTGTCTTTCTGTCTCTCCCTCTCCCCCTCTCCCCCTCTCCTCTAGTTGGTGAGACGCAGGCGGGTAAGGCGTCCCGTGGTCTTGCCCAGCACATCCCAGGTCCTCAGGGCCTGGAGGGCATGAAGGGGGCAGCCTCGGGCGTGGTGGCCGACCTGGCGCGTGCCCGGATAGCACTGGATGAGAGAGGGCAGAAACTGGGCGAGCTGGACGAGAGGACGGCTGCCATGTTGGCCAGCGCCGACTCCTTTGGCAAACACGCCCACGACGTAAGACGTTACATTATGATACGAAACATCAAACTAATCTGTGATCAGTGTCTTGGGGCAACTTCATCCTGTAGGAAGGTGCTATATTATGAGGCTACACTGGAAAAAAGAAGGAACCCGCACTCACTGAAATATTCTTACGTTTTAATGTTTGTTTTTTTAGCAGCAGAGGTCAGAACAAATGGACGTGGTCAGAGCAAACAGCTTTCTTTAGCATTCAAACGCTGGCGAAGGCTGCCCTCGAAACGCTGACAATAAAAACGTAAAGAATATTTCAGCGAGTGCAGGATTTCCCTTTCTTCCAGTGTATGGCTTTTGAACCCTGCACCCAAATATTTTTTGTTACCACAAACCTTTGAGCTGAGCATGCCAATTCCTCATTTAATTCCTGTTTAATAACACAAATTCGTTAGTGTCCGGAATATCCCTTAGAGCAAGACAATGGGGAGTTTTCTGTAACACGAGTGTTCCATTTTCCCCTCTCTAAAGATGATGCTGAAGTGCAAAGACAAGAAGTGGTACCAGTTCTGATCTGAGAGGGGGGAGCAGAGCCAAAGGGACATAGCTTCATCTGGACTCTACATGCCCCCCTCCTCCATCTCTCTATCCATCCCTCCTTCCATCTCTCCTTCCTCCGCTGGACACGTGGGACACGCATTCCTAGCACAATGTTGTATACTGTATTTACTTCAGTCATAAGGTTACAAACTGAGGAACGGACTGGAGAGAAAAGAGGTGTTCTCTTTTTTGTTATTGTTTGTTTTTCCCATCTGTGACCTGCCGATTGACTGGAGCTCTGGGGTTCCCTCATCCTCATTCGGCAAAATGTTCTGTGCCGTTGTCTCTGCTCCAACCAATCCGGGGCATATACTAACAGACACATTCAAACACAACTGAGAGAAAAAATAAACAATGAAGAAACAACTACAAAAAAAAATCTAAATGTAAAAAGAGGAAAAAAAGAATATATATACATAATTATATATACATAAATCTATATAAATGATCAAAGCTGTATTCACTTACTACTGTCAAGTGCAAAACATCAAGAGGACAACTTTACAGGTGGAGACAGACTGGTGGTGTGAGGGGCAAAGGAAGCTCTACTCAAAGTCACAGGAGGTGATATCATAGTTGCAGGATAAAAAAACAGGTAATTCCAATGTACACTGGATCCCCTCTCCTTGCTCCGACTAGACTCTCCTCATCATATAGATTCACTGTTTTCACATCGTTCCCAACTGTATTATACATGTTTTAAAGGTAGAGTCAGCTGTATGATGTAGATGCACAAAGTAAACAGCATAATGGGTCAATTTCTGCAGCAACTAAGAGCTTTGGAGCACGAGGCTCAACTTCTCAGCTGTTTTGGTCCCGTGGCTACCATACTGTAAAACGAACACGTGCGTGCACAGGAGCAGATACTGTGTGTGATTATGTGAGAGCGAAGTCTTGTATCTTGCTCATTGCCATAGCTGTGGTGCTGCTCGTGCAATGTAATTTCGCTAACTCTACCTTTAATTAATCTCTTCTTGTTTATTGTTTGTTTTGTTCTGTTATTGTAAATCTGTTTTTCTTTTTCTTAGCTGTCGTGAACATTGTGAATGATGATGTGTTTTTATTTGGTCATGTTGCCAGTGTGTTTTGTGTCTTTATTAAACTCCCATAAAGCTATCCTTATAAAAAGGGCTGGATTCAAAAACAGGTCATGGATATAAAATACATCGATTTATCATTCAGATCAGTACACGTCACCATCAATAATGTTTCATATCACGTGTCAGACACAGATCAGAACTCCAGAGGCATGACTGTCACTGTCTTCGTCTCTCCCTGAAGTCTTTTATTTGACATGTAAATGCTACCTTCCTCCCTGACCTCATCATGCCATTAGCATCTGCTACAGTTTGGGCTTGTTAGTGACCCTGTATGAAAGATGTCAGTGTTCCAGTAGGCCTATACACTGCTGGTCTATCCAGACCTATTGGATTGATATTCAGGAGTAAATATACTCTATGGACATGTGATCCTGAAGTGCACGTGAACTTGGTGATTACTATTAACACAAGGGAATAAAACTATTTGTTTGTGTTCAAATATGCAGGACTATATATACAGTATGTACGTTCACGCAAAGTCATACGTTTTTGAAGACTGAAACTTTTCTAGTTTTCCTTGAGAATTGTCCGTAAAATATTTTGTCAGTTTGAGTGGTCTGTTTATTGACATTTGATTTATTTAAATGTAAGAGACGCTGCTATATGTGTGGTGTGTCGAAACCGTCTGTTGTTTAGAAATCTGTTTCTATCCCTATTTCAGTGGTGAAAGCACTCATTTGTATGTCCTTCAATGTTCTGCCAGGCTTCTCTATCGTTCTGTTGTAAATAGGTAAATAATTTGACAATCTAAGACCAATTGGAAAAGTGTTGGGTGTTGCTCAAGCAAGCGACTCAAGGACAGCTGCCATATTTTTAATGACGCCAAAGAGTTACTTTAGCTTTCGTTTCCTTGTTCCGTTACTCAACTTGGCATTCCAGAAGTTTTACTAATTAAAATACAATAGGCATAGGCCTATATGGGGCCTTGGGAACTGTGCATTCTGACCCGGTCACTGGGCTAGGTTCCCTTCTCAAGGAGAGTGGGATATGCAAAAAGACGAACATTTCCAATTCACACATGCATATTAATACACACATGTACATGTGTGAAATAAGACAAATATAAGCACCCACCAAATGATTATTATTAGTGAGGGTAGCAAGTTTTTAGTATGGAACAACCATTGTATTCACAACATTGTGCCCATCATAAAAGTTCTAAAGTGGTATTTGGCTAACTTCTAAGTAGCCTGCACCTTCTCCTAAAAGGACCATAGGAGCATTCCACTGTTGCTATGACCAGCACATTATCTTAAATGTTCAACTTTGTGGTCTTTGACATTTTTTCGTGCTGTATGATCGATAATGACTTGTTTTCATGTCTCAAAATGCTTGATTTTGGTGACCAATCAATCTGTGTCAAATCAATTGTGGAAAATCAGCAAGAAAGTATGGGAAGAAAATAAAATAAATAACACAGTAACCACAGTAACGACACAGCAAGCACAGTAATGACACACTAACCACAGCAAGGAGAGGATGTCTGCATCAGCAGGATGATGCAACCTCTGTGTAATGTGGCTCCATCATTGACCGGCCTCGCATGTTCAGTGTCTCAGTCTGCACACATCATGCTTCAACTCTCCCTGGCTTGTCTTCTAATGCATTCTCCTTCTACTCTAGTAACAATTCCAAGTGGCTCATTTTGGAGATACTAACTTGCAGGTTTGGTCTCTTTTTCTGTGTTCTAGTATGCACTGTTGTGTGGTTGTTGATAGGTAGCCCTGCTTCAATCTCCCAAAGAGAAAAAATGACTTACAAAAAAAATGATTAAGGTCCTTCCCGTTCATTCTAGATCTCTTTTATTTTTCAGATTTTCGATGAGTTTTCTCTTGTCTTTGAGTTAGTTGTTTCTTGCCCACACACTCAGTACACAGTATTCTTCTTACCTGGTATTATTCATACTCACAAGAGGGAGTCTGTCCGCCATAATGCCATTTCTGTCCTGGATTTAACAGTTATCAGTGGGTTGCAGTATTTTCTCATTGTAGCCAATTTTCTTGTACAGTTTTATGCAAATTTCACATGGATGTTTATGACTTTATCTGCTGCCACAAACAATTTAGAAATACTTCTGTAGATAGAAATGACTGTGCAATGGAAAATAAAAGTGGAAAACATGCATTCCTTTGGTGTTGGGTTATTCTCCATGTTTCTTCATGAAGACTAAGGTGAATGCATTGTGTCATCTTTGCAGGGAGGTGATGCTCCTTTAATTATTTATCAATAAGTCAGTGGTTACAGTACTGACTTGAGGCCGAAGCTATAGTCATACAGCATTGATATAACATCTGGGATATCTAAAAGTGTGTGCCTCAGACAGTAACATGTAGTTTGAGGGTTAAAGCTGAGCATCAGGATGATCTCATCAAGGTCAAGTCCCAGAATCCAGACTCCAGGCACAGTTAGTGATGAATCAAACATTTTCACTAGATGGCAGCAAACACTCACATATCAGTTCCATTCGTTTGAGTGGAAGCCAGGCAGGACCTCTAAGACACAAGAGCATTGGTATGGTACTGGGGACTAATCATAGTGGGGCTACTGGGGACTAATCATAGTGGGGATACTGGGGACTATTCAAAGTGAGGATACTGGGGACTAATCGTAGTGGGGATACTGGGGACTAATCATAGTGGGGATGCTGGGGACTATTCATAGTGGGGATACTGGGGACTATTCATAGTGGGGATACTGGGGACTATTCATAGTGAGGATACTGGGGACTATTCATAGTGAGGATACTGGGGACTATTCATAGTGGGGATACTGGGGACTAATCATAGTGGGGATACTGGGGACTATTCATAGTGGGGATACTGGGGACTATTCATAGTGGGGATACTGGGGACTATTCATAGTGGGGATACTGGGGACTAATCATAGTGGGGATACTGGGGACTAATCATATTGGGGATACTGCGGACTATTCATAGTGGGGATACTGGGGACTATTCATAGTGGGGATACTGGGGACTATACATGGTGGGGATACTGGGGACTAATCATAGTGGGGATACTGGGGACTATTCAGAGTGGGGATACTGGGGACTAATCATAGTGGGGATACTGGGGACTATGCATAGTAGGGTAACTGGGGACTATTTATAGTGGGGATACTGGGGACTATTCATAGTGGGGATACTGGGGACTATTCATAGTGGGGATACTAGGGACTATTCATAGTGGGGATACTGGGGACTATTCATAGTGGGGTTACTGGGGACTATTCATAGTGGGGTTACTGGGGACTAATCATAGTGGGGTTACTGGAGCTATGCATAGTAGGGTAACTGGGGACTATTTATAGTGGGGATACTGGGGACTATTCATAGTGGGGTTACTAGGGACTATTCATAGTGGGGATACTGGGGACTATTCATAGTGGGGTTACTGGGGACTATTCATAGTGGGGTTACTGGGGACTAATCATAGTGTGGTTACTGGGGACTAATCATAGTGGGGTTACTGGGGACTAATCATAGTGGGGATACTGGGGACTAATCATAGTGGGGATACTGGGGACTATTCAAAGTGAGGATACTGGGGACTAATCGTAGTGGGGATACTGGGGACTAATCATAGTGGGGATGCTGGGGACTATTCATAGTGGGGATACTGGGGACTATTCATAGTGGGGATACTGGGGACTATTCATAGTGAGGATACTGGGGACTATTCATAGTGAGGATACTGGGGACTATTCATAGTGGGGATACTGGGGACTAATCATAGTGGGGATACTGGGGACTATTCATAGTGGGGATACTGGGGACTATTCATAGTGGGGATACTGGGGACTATTCATAGTGGGGATACTGGGGACTAATCATAGTGGGGATACTGGGGACTAATCATATTGGGGATACTGCGGACTATTCATAGTGGGGATACTGGGGACTATTCATAGTGGGGATACTGGGGACTATACATGGTGGGGATACTGGGGACTAATCATAGTGGGGATACTGGGGACTATTCAGAGTGGGGATACTGGGGACTAATCATAGTGGGGATACTGGGGACTATGCATAGTAGGGTAACTGGGGACTATTTATAGTGGGGATACTGGGGACTATTCATAGTGGGGATACTGGGGACTATTCATAGTGGGGTTACTAGGGACTATTCATAGTGGGGATACTGGGGACTATTCATAGTGGGGTTACTGGGGACTATTCATAGTGGGGTTACTGGGGACTAATCATAGTGGGGTTACTGGAGCTATGCATAGTAGGGTAACTGGGGACTATTTATAGTGGGGATACTGGGGACTATTCATAGTGGGGTTACTAGGGACTATTCATAGTGGGGATACTGGGGACTATTCATAGTGGGGTTACTGGGGACTATTCATAGTGGGGTTACTGGGGACTAATCATAGTGTGGTTACTGGGGACTAATCATAGTGGGGTTACTGGGGACTAATCATAGTGGGGATACTGGGGACTAATCATAGTGGGGATACTGGGGACTAATCATAGTGGGGATACTGCGGACTATTCATAGTGGAGATACTGGGGACTATTCATAGTGGGGATACTGGGGACTATTCATAGTGGGGATACTGGGGACTAATCATAGTGGGGATACTGGGGACTAATCATAGTGGGGTTACTGGGGACTATTCATAGTGGGGTTACTGGGGACTATTCATAGTGGGGTTACTGGGGACTAATCATAGTGGGGTTACTGGAGCTATGCATAGTAGGGTAACTGGGGACTATTTATATTGGGGATACTGGGGACTATTCATAGTGGGGTTACTAGGGACTATTCATAGTGGGGATACTGGGGACTATTCATAGTGGGGTTACTGGGGACTATTCATAGTGGGGTTACTGGGGACTAATCATAGTGGGGTTACTGGGGACTAATCATAGTGGGGATACTGGGGACTAATCATAGTGGGGATACTGGGGACTAATCATAGTGGGGATACTGGGGACTAATCATAGTGGGGATACTGCGGACTATTCATAGTGGAGATACTGGGGACTATTCATAGTGGGGATACTGGGGACTAATCATAGTGGGGATACTGGGGACTAATCATAGTGGGGATACTGGGGACTAATCATAGTGGGGTTACTGGGGACTATGCATAGTGGGGTTACTGGGGACTATTTATAGTGGGGATACTGGGGACTATTTATAGTGGGGATACTGGGGACTATTCATAGTGGGGTTACTAGGGACTATTCATAGTGGGGATACTGGGGACTATTCATAGTGGGGTTACTGGGTACTAATCATAGTGGGGTTACTGGGGACTAATCATACTGGGGTTACTGGGGACTAATCATAGTGGGGTTACTGGGGACTAATCATGGTGGGGAAACTGGGGACTATTCATAGTGGGGATACTGGGGACTATTCATAGTGGGGATACCGGGGACTATTCATAGTGGGGATACCGGGGACTATTCATAGTGGGGATACTGGGGACTATTCATAGTGGGGATACTGGTGACTATTCATAGTGGGGATACTGGGGACTTTCCTGTAACTGGCAAACACTTTAAGTATGTGTGAAAGGTACATTTGGTCAATGAATATGGAGCTAGATGATGAGGGTACTACATTTGTCAGGATTTTCATTAGTAAAAAGCTAAATCACTCACTACGAGAGTGTTTATCTGGTTATTTACTGAATAATTAGTTTGAGGGAAAACAGCGAAGTGCTGTGAACTTTTTTCCTTCACATTGTTCTTCATTTTGTTCCCCAAAATGACCACCAGTGGACCCAGCATCGTGTTTGAGTGGCTGAAGACCCTCAAGCTCTCTCCAGTGCTGGCTCCAGGCATAAGCAACATAATTGGTCATTTAGGGCCCCTGGCCACTAGGGGGCCCCTGGCCACTAGAAGGGTAGTTTAGGAACTCAATCAGGTCTCAACTTACAAGAGTTGGAATACTAGAAAACAGAAGGTGCAAGTTGGAAATGTGGTTGTGCATCAGCAGTTTTCCTCTTGTTTTGTCAGTCACTGATAGTCACTCAATTAGCCATGCCAGCTGACAATTATTAGATTGCTAAGTTAGTCTAGTCAGTTATCTAAATGTCTGGTAATCATAGCAGAATGACCAACCGGGCAAGCAGGGCACATACCCAGGGGCCCTGACCTCCATTGATTCGGTTACTCACTCTTGCTCAGATATCATTAACATGGCATGTGTAGAATTGCAGGAAATTATCTGTAAAACTGATCAAATTATTTCTCTCCACCCCATGGCAAAATGAGAATTTCAGGAATTTAGCTTTAAAACTGCAAACATGTATATCTGCCCCATGGCAAAATGAGTAGAATTTCAGGAAATTAGCTTTAAAACTGCAAACATGTATATCTGCCCCATGGCAAAATGAGTAGAATTTCAGGAAATTAGCTTTAAAACTGCAAACATGTATATCTGCCCCATGGCAAAATGAGTAGAATCGCATGGAATGTATTTTCAAATAGACAAAAATTCACTAACACCCCAAAATGTGTAGAACTGTAGAAAACTTGCTTTACAACTGCAACATGTTCTAAACGCCCTATGACAAAGTTGCAGAAAATTAACTTTAAAACATAATTTTTTTCTCTCTGCTGTCAAGAGGGGGTAGCCATGGCTCTCTCAGTTTGTGGAGTCCTTCGTGGATAACGGCTACTATGATCTGGAAGGCGATGGTGTCTACATGCCACACCAACTACAAAGGATCCACGAAGTGGTGCAAAGGCTGAAAGCTGAGGATGAGGTGGTTGCTGGGCTGTATTTCATGCTTGAGCCGATGCCCACCACGCCACCAAACAACCACCTGTTGGACCAGTACGAGTCTAAACTCCTGGAAATCCAAGTCTTGGATCGAACCAAATAGTGACCGGGTTGGGAGGAATGGGGGCGCGTATCTAGGTGCGCAGAGGAACCTGACGCTTGGCAACAGGAGGGAGCTGGTGATTTACCCCAAACTGAAGCTGAAGATCATGATTAGGGATAAAGTCATCAGAGATTGAGTCAACCTTGCCAGGCCACCATACTCAAACAAGGTATACAGGTCACATAAAGGTTTTTGGTGTGTTTTGTCCTGTGTTGTTGACCTCATGTTCTTACAGAAACACTACCCTGTATTGATCTCACCTAAGTGACTGCTGCATCGCAGTGTGCTCTCAGGTTCCCAAGCAACCATTACAGGTGATCGAGCGGTCAGTGGTCAGTGCCCAGTCTGTCTTGAAGGTCACTTTGGTTTTACCATGATGAAATATATTAGTGGCTTCCAATATTTTTTACATCGTTATAATCTAAAAATGAGTTTATGTCAGCCCTCTACTCTGAGGGCAGGGGCTTCAGAGAGAAGTGCCAATCATAATCTAACCTTTAGAATAGGCCCTACCCCACAAAACACAAACAAACGGTCTTTGGATCAACACCTCACCTCACACCTGTCAGGCCCGGTGCCAGTGTAACGAGTGACTAACTGGTCATAGATCAGATTTATTTCATGCCTATCCTAATCACAAACACGAGATGAGAGAGCAGAAGTGTCCCAGGCTTAGTGAGTTCAGTTCAACCTGGGGAGGTCTGAGTGAGTGTTGCTGTGGTGACGGCTGCTGAGGATCAATGATGTGCAGGAAGATGAGGAGCCTTCAATCAGTCTCTAATTTCCTGTAGAGGGTTGCAATTTACAACCTGATTACTATTCATTAGTGTTCCCCTCCCTTCCTTTGGGGAAACGCTGTTCACTCACACTGACCTAAGCTGTCTAGTGTCCTCAGCTCTCAGGCCCCAGGGCTCTGGCCTAAGATGGTGGTTGAGAACTGGCAATAGAGTGGAGCATCATGAACTGTCATTAGAGTGGAGCATCATGAACTGACATTAGAATGGAGCATCATGAACTGGCATTAGAATGGAGCATCATGAACTGACATTAGAATGGAGCATCATGAACTGGCATTAGAATGGAGCATCATGAACTAGTATCAGAGTGTAGCATCATGAACTAGTATTACAGTGTAGCATCATGAACTAGTATTAGAGTGTAGCATCATGAACTAGCATTAGAGCGTAGCATCATGAATTAGCTTTAGAGTGGAGCATCATGAATTAGCATTAGATTGGGG
>NC_092150.1:73428000-73500500 GCF_045791955.1 Oncorhynchus clarkii lewisi
GCTGCTATGGGAGGTCGTACAACTCACTATACACACTGTCTTTGATTCTTCCACCCATCTCTGAGTGTAAATGTTCTGTATGATATTACACTGGCATATCGTGGTCATTTAACATCTATAATGTCTTCTAGATTATCCCTGTAATGTTTTACAGTACTGTACAACAAAGAGATATTCAAACGTAATTGATGTACTACATATCGACTATGAAATGGAAGGACTAGGACAGAAATCACCTTGGACATAGGTGTTGCTCTATAGAGGGTTTCCATGCCAACGTAACCCAAAAATATTTTTGCTATTTCAGATTGTTCTGACAATTCTCATAAAGAAAGTTAATTGGGAGGAAGGATGTTTGACGTGTTTTTACATATGTATCACACTTTCTTTATTGAGGGGCGCCAGGTAGCCTAGTGGTTAGAGTGTAGGGGCGCCAGGTAGCCTAGTGGTTAGAGTGTAGGGGCGCCAGGTAGCCTAGTGGTTAGAGTGTAGGGGCGCCAGGTAGCCTAGTGGTTAGAGTGTAGGGGCGCCAGGTAGCCTAGTGGTTAGAGTGTTGTAACCGAAAGGTTGCTGGATCGAATACCCGAGCTGACAATGTCAAAATCTGCCGTTCTGCCCCTGAACAAGGCAGGTAACCCACTGTTCCCCGGTAGGCTGTCATTGTAAATAAGAATTTGTTCTTAACTCACTTGCTTAATTGAATTGAAAATGGAAAATCATGATGACAGTGGCCATGTTAGGCCCTTTCTAGACCTACACATGCCTCCTGTAAGCCCCTGCGGTGAACTGTACATGATACAGACAACATGCTGTGGTCATTATCCTCCTTATAGTGAGCTCTAACACATGGAGTATGTCCAGATTCTGAAATTAATATTAATATCTCAAATCTACCATTTTTGATTCTGTTCATTTTAAGACATTGTTTGGAACAAACTCTACAAGTATATGCAGTGCCTAGTGCTGTGTGTCAAGATGTTAAGGGGTATGTGTTGTCGACTGCAACGATAGAGTAGGAACAAAAAGTGGTAAATTGTAATATAATTGAGTGCGTTGGTACATTGATTTTCTTGTCTCTCCTCTTTTCCAGGTAAGTGGATGTGTTTTGCTGTGGGGCTCGGGACCCGGGAGATGGCGGTGGGTTGGTAAGTGTGGAGTGATCAGCACACTGGGCCATTTTTCAACACAAGCCACTGGGTCCCCACCTCTCACTAGACATACTGAATGAAGGGACTGCTAGCTAAAGGAATGAAATACATGTTTCAGCTTGCCTGGTCAGATGGTTCCCTTTTAGGTTTGCCACCTATTATGAGTCTCAGACTGTAAGTGTACACTATCCATCTAAAGGAGAACAGCTGATGCAGACTCTATTGAATACTGTAAGCATCCTTTACTGTCCTTTACACCTGAAATCCATCCAAAATGCAGTTATTGGAGAATGTGTGTCGATACTCACATCCCAGTCAGTTTGCCAATGATCTCCCACTAATGAAGGAGCAGATTACCCAATCAGCATGTTGGAGGTCATCCTATCACTATGAGGTGTCATTCTTCTTTAATGGGGCTCCTCAGTAGTAGCCTGGTTAACCCAGACCGAATGCTTTAACCAGGCTCTCGGTCAGGCTATAGGACACCCAGAGTCCTGACTAAGGCCCGGTAGGAGGATTCTAGCTGTATCATGGTGTAAAAACACAAATATAATTTCCTCTGTCTAGAAAGGTCCCTCTCTCTCTCCCCCTCTCTCATCTCTCTCTCCCTCCTCTCTCTCATCTTCCTCTCCCTCCTCTCTCTCATCTTCCTCTCCCTCTTTCTCTCCCCTCTCATCTCTCTCTCCCTCCTCTCTCATCTTCCTCTCCCTCTCTCTCTCCCCCTCTCTCATCTCTCTCTCCCTCCTCTCTTTCATCTTCCTCTCCCTCTCTATCTCCCCCTCTCTCATCTCTCTCTCCCTCCTCTCTCTCATCTTCATCTCTCCCTCCTCTCTCTCATCTTCCTCTCCCTCTCTCTCTGCCCCTCTCTCATCTCTCTCATCTTCCTCTTTCTCTCTCTCTCTTTCTCACCCCCTCTCTCCCTCTCTCCGTCTGTCTGTCCGTCTGTCTGTCTCTCCTTCTCTCTTTCTCCTTGTATTAACCTCTGTCTAATAAAATTACATGTAAAACCACATACTGGGGTTTTGAACAATGCAAAGTGGCTCAGCAGTCAGTCAGAAACAGAGACTGACACGGCAATAATAGCACTCAAAATAGAAGCAATTCTATCACTAATGGGAGTCTCTGACATCCCAACGTGATGCCTGGAACAAGCCAAATATGTCCCTTTGTTGTATGATTGTTTAAAATAGCTCTAGTACTCATCACCCTCCCTTGACTGCATTGTGGGTATCCATTAGATCACCCTCCCTTGACTGCATTGTGGGTATCCATTAGATCACCCTCCCCTGACTGCATTGTGGGTATCCATTAGATCAGTGACACAGAGTAGGTTACCTCCGCCTCTGTCTCTACCTCTATCTCTACCTTTACCTCTGTCTCTACCTCTACCTCTGTCTCTACCTCTACCCCTGTCTCTGTCAATGTCTCTACCTTTACCTCTGTCTCTGTCTCTACCTCTGTCTCTACCTTTACCTCTTGTCTCTGTCTCTACCTTTACCTCTGTCTCTACCTTTACCTCTGTCTCTACCTTTACCTCTGTCTCTACCTCTGTCTCTGTCTCTAACTCTACCTCTGTCTCTGTCTCTAACTCTGTCTCTACCTTTACCTCTGTCTCTGTCTCTAACTCTGTCTCTACCTTTACTTCTGTCTCTGTCTCTACCTTTACCTCTGTCTCTACCTTTACCTCTGTCTCTACCTCTGTCTCTGTCTCTAACTCAGTCTCTACCTCTGTCTCTAACTCTACCTCTGTCTCTACCTCTGTCTCTGCCTCTGTCTCTGCCTCTGTCTCTACCTTTACCTCTGTCTCTACCTCTGTCTCTGTCTCTACCTTTACCTCTGCCTTCACCTCTACCCCTGTCTCTACCTCTCCCGCTGTCTCTGTCTCTATCTCTACCTCTACCCCTGTCTCTACCTCTACATCTGCCTCTACCTCTGTCTCTAGCTCTACATCTGCCTCTACCTCTGTCTCTACCTCTGTCTCTACCTCTACATCTGCCTCTACCGCTGTCTCTACCTCTACCCCTGTCTCTACCTCTGTCTCTACCTCTGTCTCTACCTCTACATCTGCCTCTACCTCTGTCTCTACCTCTGGCTCTACCTCTGTCTCTATCTCTACATCTGCCTCTACCTCTGTCTCTACCTCTACCCCTGTCTCTACCTCTGTCTCTATCTCTGTCTCTACATCTACCTCTACATCTGTATCTACTTCTACATCTGCCTCTACCTCTGTCTCTACCTCGACATCTGCCTCTACCTCTGTCTCTACCTCTGTCTCTACCTCTACATCTGCCTCTACCTCTGTCTCTACCTCTACCCCTGTCTCTACCTCTGTCTCTACCTCTACATCTACCTCTACCTCTGTCTCTACTTCTACATCTGCCTCTGCCTCTACCTCTGCTTCTACCGCTGACTCTACCTCTGACTCTACCTGTCTCTACCTCTCCATCTACCTCTCTTCTACCTCTGTCTCTACCTCTGTCTCTGCCTCTGCCTCTACCTCTGCCTCTACCTCTACATCTGCCTCTACCTCTGCCTCTACCTCTGTCTCTACCTCTACCCCTGTCTCTACCTCTGTCTCTACCTCTACCTCTGTCTGCCTCTGACTCTACCTCTGTCTCTACCTCTGTCTTTACCTCTACCTCTACATCTGCCTCTGTCTCTGCCTCTACCTCTGTCTCTACCTCTATTTCTCTCTCTACCTCGACCTCTGTCTCTACCTCTACCTCTACCTGTCGATACCTCTCTTTCTACCTCTCTTTCTACCTCTGTCTCTTCCTCTCTTTCTACCTCTGTCTCTACCTCTGTCTCTACCTCTACATCTGTCTCTACCTGTGTCTCTACCTCTGCTTCTGTCTCTACCTCTGCCTCTACCTCTACATCTGCCTCTCTTTCTACCTCTGTCTCTACCTCTACCTCTGTCTCTAACTCTGTCTCTACCTGTGTCTCTACCTCTGCCTCTGACTCTACCTCTGACTCTACCTGTCTCTACCTCTCCATCTACCTCTCTTCTACCTCTGTCTCTACCTCTGTCTCTGTCTCTGCCTCTACCTCTGCCTCTACCTCTACATCTGCCTCTACCTCTGCCTCTACCTCTGTCTCTACCTCTACCCCTGTCTCTACCTCTGTCTCTACCTCTACCTCTGTCTGCCTCTGACTCTACCTCTGTCTCTACCTCTGTCTTTACCTCTACCTCTACATCTGCCTCTGTCTCTGCCTCTACCTCTGTCTCTACCTCTATTTCTCTCTCTACCTCGACCTCTGTCTCTACCTCTACCTCTACCTGTCGATACCTCTCTTTCTACCTCTCTTTCTACCTCTGTCTCTTCCTCTCTTTCTACCTCTGTCTCTACCTCTACATCTGTCTCTACCTGTGTCTCTACCTCTGCTTCTGTCTCTACCTCTGCCTCTACCTCTACATCTGCCTCTCTTTCTACCTCTGTCTCTACCTCTACCTCTGTCTCTAACTCTGTCTCTACCTGTGTCTCTACCTCTGCCTCTGTCTCTACCTCTGCCTCTACCTCTACCTCTGTCTCTACCTCTGTCTCTACCTCTGCCTCTGTCTCTACCTCTCTCTCTACCTCTGTCTCTACATCTAGCTCTACCTCTCTCTCTACCTCTGTCTCTACCTCTACCTCTCTCTCTACCTCTAGCTCTACCTCCCTCTCTACCTATGTCTCTACCTCTCTCTCTACCTCTACCTCCCTCTCTACCTCTGTCTCTACCTCTGTCTTTGGCTCTACCTCTGTCTCTACCTCTACCTCTCCCTCTCTCTCTACCTCTACCTCTACTTCTGTCTCTACCTCTACTTTTGTCTCTACCTCTACCTCTGGCTCTGTCTCTACCTCTACCTCTCCCTCTCTCTCTACCTCTACTTCTGTCTCTACCTCTACTTTTGTCTCCACCTCTACCTCTGGCTCTGTCTCTACCTATGTCTCTACCTCCCTCTCTACCTCTACCTCTCGCTCTACCTCTGTCTCTACCTCTGTCTCGCAATAACAGAGGGCCTCGCTCCAGTCACTTCTAATGTCGACCAGCAATGTGCAGCACTGGGGATATGTATGAATAGCACACGCCTCTATGCAGAGCTGACAGCTGCTGCGTCCCCAGTTCCATATGAACCGCTGATTGTTCCAGGTCTCCATATGGTGAGATGTGGAGGCATTGTAACCCCGTGCCCTAACCCTAGGCCCTATGCTGCTGCTCATATGACCCACATAGGCCTATTGAAATATACATAGTGTATTGAGGGTTATGTAAGCACTATAGATATAGATATGCAGTATTTGACCAGTTGCCCTTCTAGGCCCTGAGCCACTGTGCATCAAAGATCTTTGACTGAGCCACATCTACAGTGTAGATGAGTACAACGCTTTCGCTTTTATAATGGCCAAGCTTGAATTCACACTGTCTGTTGATGTTGAGCGCTAACTGAAATGTAAAGGAAGGGGAGGACGATCCTCCTCAGTGAATTTCATAAAAATAAGTTATCCTTTTTAAATAACACTATACTAAATATATTCACGTCACCAAATAATTGATTAAAACACGGTAGGAATATGAATGACAGTCATCCTACATTCTGTGATAGAAATAAGGCCATGCTCATGGAAAGAAAATTGTCCTCCTTCATCATTAACGGCATTGATCACCAATGCCGTACACCATATATGAAATTAACAGATGTAGAAATGGTAAGAAACAGGAATGGTAAATTCAGTTAATATTTTATTATGACATGAAATGTAAAGTAACGTAAATACATGTCTGAGAGAAACAGTATGTGTCCAACCAATTGCTCAGAGTGAAATGAGGTATACTCGAATTCCCCTCAAATGGCAGAACTGTGTTAGACATGAAGAAGCTAGCTGGTTTGAAGAGGGGACTGGAGACAAACACCCACGTCTCACCACTTTGAAAACGTCACATTCTGGACACATCTCCACATGTGTGTGGCTGGCATCTGTTTCTACCAAAATCCTCAGCACAGAACACTTGCATGTGTTATTGTCATCTTATTCACCACAGCACAACACACACGGTGAAAGTTTTTAACAAATTCATATTTATAGAAGACAGCATTGCGGATGATGCATAGAATTGATTAGCTCCTGCGTCATGTAGAGAAAGGGGAAATTCCACTGTACTCTACATTTGCTGCCTTCTGTTTAATACAGTACAGTTGACCATAATAGCGGTAGGTCTAATTGTTGGTTTTCCCATGTGTAATAAGTTGAGGTCTATGTTTTATTGTCACGTGCACCAGTACAGTGAAATGCTTGGTAGCTCTACCCAACAGAGCAGTAATCAATATTAAAATAGTATAACGAATAAAACGATGTACACTGAGTGTACAAATTATTAAGAACACCTGCTCTTTCCATGACATAGACTGAACAAGTTAATCCAGGTGAAAGCTATGATCCCTTATTGATGTCACTTGTCAAATCCACTTCAATCAGTGTAGATAGTCTTTTTAATCCTTAAGACAGTTGAGACATGGTTTATGTATGTGTGCCATTCAGCAGGACAAAAAATATAAGTGCCTTTGAACGTGGAATGGTAGTCGGTGACAAGAACTGCAATGCTGCTGGGTTTTTTACTCTCAACAGTTTCCCGTGTGTATCAAGAATGGTCCACCATCCAAAGGACATCCAGCAAACGACAACTGTGGGAATTATTGGAGTCAACATGGGCCAGCATGAAAGGAGAGGAGAGCGGGTACGTGGTGATGTCCAGCGACAGCCAATCAGTGAAATGGAAACCAGGAAGGGTTTGGCGGGAAACGATGAAAAAGGTGTCCCTCCTGGACACAATAGGGACACAGCCCCAGCTGTCTCCGGTGACATCGCTCTGCTGTGGAGTGGTGTGTGACCCTCATCTCCATAGGTTCCGACTCTGGACCTCCTTGTGCAGTCCTCTTGGGAATAGGGTGCGCTATTGGCCCTCCGCTATTGGATGGTGTCGAGGATGCGGAGGACCTCATCCATAGCCGCACCCAGTTCCGCCAGCTGATCGTGGTGTAGGCGGTGTGAGTGTCCCTGTTCGTCGATCGTCTAGGAGATGTCTTTCTCTTCTGCTGCATCCATATTGCAAGGCAGTATTCTGTAATGGAGATGGAGGGAGTCAGGAAGCAGGTGGTGAGTTTAATATAAATGACCATGGCACGATACAAACCAAGCTAAACATCTGACATGACAACAGACCCAATCTGCCTGGTGAGAAAATCTACAGAGTGCTAGTTATAGGGGAAGTATCAGGGTAGTGATGAAGTCCAGGTGTGCCTAATGATGGGGCTCAGGTGTGCTTAATGATGGTTACCAGGTATGCGTAATGATGGTTACCAGGTGTGCCTAATGACGGTTACCAGGTGTGCGTAATGATGGTTACCAGGTGTGCGTAATGATGGTTACCATGTGTGCGTAATGATGGTTACCAGGTGTGTGTAATAATGGTTACCAGGTGTGCGTGATGATGGTTACCAGGACCGGTGGTTAGTAGACTGGCGACGTCGAGCTCCAGAGTGGGGGAGTGGGAGCAGACGTGACACTGTGGAATGTTGTCCCACCCTTCTTCAATGGCTGTGCAAAGTTTCTGGATATTGGAGGGAACTGGAACAAGATGTCCTACACGTCGATACAGAGAATCCTGAAAATGCTCAATGGGGGGCATGTCTGAGTACGCAGGCCGTGGAAGTACTGGGACATTTTCAGCTTCAAGTAATTGTGTACAGATCCTTGCGACATGGGGCAGAGCATTATCATGCAGAACCAGAGAAATACGCATTTTGTACTTATGGAACATTTCTGGGATCTTTTATTTCAGCTCATACCAATGACTCTCTCACCTGTCTACTGTATGAGTTTAGTAATGTCCTTGTCAAAACAAAGATTGTGCAAAATGAGTTCACAATTGTTATTCAGATCTCTTTTTATGATTGACTTCATTATGTTTTGTTGTCTAGAGAGGTTTTAGTGCTTAAATATAATTAAAAGTTCAGTCTAAAGAGCTCAATTCCAATCCAGCTAGTTCAGATCAGTCAGTGGCAGGGATGTGGAATGTTCTGTTTCTGTTCCCCAAAATACCCAGGCAGAAATAGCTCATCATAAACATGATATTATCCTTGTAAAAGACCTCAGTGTTGCACAGTGTTTGGTTCACAAAAAAGACTAGAATCAAGTCCTTAATAATTTGTCAGTAATTCACTCTCAGTAATCTACTGTTGCGTACACACACGCACACAAACACACATACAGACACACATACAGACACACACGTACACACACGTACACACACACACACACATACAGACACACATACAGACACACACGTACAGACACACACACACACACCCATATTCACACACAGAGACAAGCATGTTGTGTACTGTCTCAAATATCCTCACTGCTACTACAACACCAACTTTATTTCACTATATATGTCACTGCTCTGGTTATTTGTCTCTAGAGAGTTGTTTAGTGGTCCTTATTAAAGCATCTAATAATATTCTCAGAGAGTTTGAAAGCAGTATAGATAGATAGATAGATGTCTCTGTATCTCTGGCAGGCTGTGCCACTACGTACAACCACTACGCAGACCCACAACGCAGACCCACTACGCAGACCCACTACGCAGACCCTATGCAGACCCACTACGCATACCTCTATACAGACCCACTACGCAGACCCACTACACAGACCCCTATGCAGACCCCTATGCAGATCCACTACGCAGACCCACAATGCAGACCCACTACGCAGACCCCTATGCAGACCCACTACGCAGACCTCTATACAGACCCACTACGCAGACCCACTACGCAGACCCTCTATGCAGACCCCTATGCAGACCCACTACGCAGACCCACTATGCAGACCCACTACGCAGACCCCTATGCAGACCCACTACGCAGACCTCTATACAGACCCACTACGCAGACCAACTACACAGACCCCTATGCAGACACACTACGCAGACCTCTATACAGACCCACTACGCAGACCCACTATGCAGACCTCTATACAGACCCACTACGCAGACCCACTACGCAGACCTCTATACAGACCCACTATGCAGACCCACTATGCAGACCCACTACGCAGACCTCTATACAGACCCACTATGCAGACCCACTATGCAGACCCACTACACAGACCCCTATGCAGACCCACTACACAGACCTCTATACAGACCCCCTACGCAGACCCACTACGTAGACCCACTACGCAGACCTCTATACAGACCCCCTACGCAGACCCACTATGCAGACCCACTACGCAGACCTCTATACAGACCCCTTACGCAGACCCCTATGCAGACCCACTACGCAGACCCACTACGCAGACCCCTATGCAGACCCACTACGCAGACCCACTACGCAGACCCCTTACACAGACCCCTATGCAGACCCACTACGCAGACCCACTACGCAGACCCCTTACGCAGACCCCTATGCAGACCCACTACGCAGACCCACTACGCAGACCCACTACGCAGACCCCTTACGCAGACCCCTATGCAGACCCACTACGCAGACCCACTACGCAGACCCCTATGCAGACCCACTACGCAGACCCACTACGCAGACCCCTTACGCAGACCCCTATGCAGACCCACTACGCAGACCCACTACGCAGACCCACTACGCAGACCCCCTACACAGACCCACTATGCAGACCCACTACGCAGATCCCTACGCAGACCCCTATGCAGACCCACTACGCAGACCCACTACGCAGACCCCTTACACAGACCCCTATGCAGACCCACTACGCAGAGCCACTATGCAGACCCCTTACGCAGACCCCTATGCAGACCCACTACGCAGACCCACTACGCAGACCCCTTACGCAGACCCCTATGCAGACCCACTACGCCGACCCACTACGCAGACCCACTACGCAGACCCCTTACGCAGACCCCTATGCAGACCCACTACGCAGACCCACTACGCAGACCCCCTACACAGACCCACTATGCAGACCCACTACGCAGACCCCTACGCAGACCCCTATGCAGACCCACTACGCAGACCCACTACGCAGACCCCCTACACAGACCCACTACGCAGACCCCTACGCGGACCCCTATGCAGACCCACTAGGCAGACCCACTATGCAGACCCACTAAGCAGACCCACTACGCAGACCCACTACGCAGACCCCTTACGCAGACCCCTATGCAGACCCACTACGCCGACCCACTACGCAGACCCACTACGCAGACCCCTTACGCAGACCCCTATGCAGACCCACTACGCAGAACCACTACGCAGACCCCTATGCAGACCCCTATGCAGACCCACTACGCAGACCCACTACGCAGACCCCTTACGCAGACCCCTATGCAGACCCACTACGCAGACCCACTACGCAGACCCCCTACACAGACCCACTATGCAGACCCACTACGCAGACCCCTACGCAGACCCCTATGCAGACCCACTACGCAGACCCACTACGCAGACCCCCTACACAGACCCACTACGCAGACCCCTACGCAGACCCCTATGTAGACCCACTAGGCAGACCCACTATGCAGACCCACTAAGCAGACCCCTATGCAGACCCCCAGATGTATGGCCCTGTTTTATTATACTTATCATCAATTTCAATTATGACGGGTTTTAGTAATTCACAGGAGTTCAATTATTTCTTAAGACAGCAGTGTGCTTTCGAAGGTGCTTTATTAAAGTCTAATGAGCGTGCTGGTATTAAGGTTTAAAGAGAGAATAACACAGGAAACAACAGGAAAAGAAAGAAGAAAAAACACAAGCAGTGCGGAAATAATGAGTGATGATAACCCTGAGGGGGGAGAGAGTTCTCCTGCTTAGTGCTTCCACAACACACATCCACTTAAACAAACAGCAGGCTATGCACAGTACAGGACTAGGTATAGTACAGGACTAGGTATAGTACAGGACTAGTTATAGTACAGGACTAGGTATAGTACAGGAGTAGGTATCGTATAGGACTAGGTATAGTACAGGACTAGTTATAGTACAGGACTAGTTATAGTACAGGACTAGGTATAGTACAGGACTAGGTATAGTACAGGACTAGTTATAGTACAGGAGTAGGTATAGTACAGGAGTAGGTATAGTACAGGACTAGTTATAGTACAGGACTAGTTATAGTACAGGACTAGGTATAGTACAGGACTAGTTATAGTACAGGACTAGGTATAGTACAGGACTAGTTATAGTACAGGAGTAGGTATAGTACAGGACTAGTTATAGTACAGGACTAGTTATAGTACAGGACTAGGTATAGTACAGGACTAGGTATAGTACAGGACTAGTTATAGTACAGGACTAAGTATAGTACAGGACTAGGTATAGTACAGGACTAGTTATAGTACAGGAGTAGGTATGGTACTGGACTAGGTATAGTACAGGACTAGTTATAGTACAGGACTAGTTATAGTACAGGAGTAGGTATCGTACAGGACTAGGTATAGTACAGGACTAGGTATAGTACAGGACTAGTTATAGTACAGGACTAGGTATAGTACAGGACTAGGTATAGTACAGGACTAGTTATAGTACAGGAGTAGGTATGGTACTGGACTAGGTATAGAACAGCTGGCTATGTGCAGTACAGACATAGGTTGGAACTGGAGACATGGGTACGAGCCCTCCATTTCTTTGACTGGATTGACATGGGTTTCTCTGACTGGGTTGGCCTGTGTGCAAGAGACATCAAAGGAACCCATGATCTCCCATGAAAGACAGGTGATGAGACAAAGGGGGAGCACTGTAGAAAAAGATAAGGAGTAGATAGTAAGAGAGAGACATAAAGAAGGAGAGAGAGAGAGAGAGAGACAAGAGACAGAAAAGGAAAAAGAGAGAAAATTAAGGGGGGTAATGAGAGTTACACTACATGACCAAAAGTATGTGGACTTTGTGCACGGGGGCATCGTCATGCCAAAACAGGAAAAGACCTTCCCCAAACTGTTGCCACAAAGTTGGAAGACCAGAATCGTCAAGAATGTCATTGTATGCTGTAGCGTTTAAGACTTCCCTTCACTGGAACTAAGGGGCCTAGCCCGAACCATGAAAAACAGCCCCAGACCATTATTCCTCCTCCACTAAACTTGACAGTTGGCACTATGTATTTAGGCAGGTAGCGTTCTCTTGGCATTCGGCAAAACCAGATTCATCCGTCGAACTGCCAGATGGTGAAGCGTGATTCATTACTCCAGAGAACGCGTTTCCACTGCTCCAGAGTCCAATGGCGGCGAGCTTTACAGCACTCCAGCCAAAGCTTGGCATTGCGCATTGGTGATCTTTTATATCTAGCTCCGCCTCCGTGTCCTAATCACAGGGAATATTCATTGATCTCATCACACATATATTATTCATGAAGTGTGTTATCTCTAGTCTACTGGATGTTTCATCTGGAGAGCATGGGCACTGATCACAGGTCTGGAGCTGAACTGATAACACTGCAAATCTCCCTCCTACACAGAAAACAAAAGGTTCCAAAACGGTTCTTTGGCTATCCCCATAGGAGAACCCTTTTTGGTTCCAGGAATAACCCTTTTGGGTTCTATGTAGAACCCTCTGTGGAAAGTGTTCTACATTATACTCCAAAAAGTTATACCTGGAACCAAAGGGTTCTCCAATGGGGACAGCCGAATGACACCTTTAGGTTCAAGATAGCACCTTTTTTTCTAAGAATGTACTCCAACCGGAGACCACGTGATGGGGAGGTAGACAGGTGTGCATGCGCTCATGTATGTGTGTGTGCATGCATCCCTGCATGCACCTCTCTCTGGGACTTTGGCCTAGTCTATATCCTGATCTTTGTGTGTCTGTCCACAATAGTAGTGTGGCTATTGGTTGTTGTCACACCTGCATTGGATTTGCCCCTGGAACACAGAACACTGTCTGGGCAGCGTTGGGTAAAACTGGGGCACTAGTAGAAGCTAGAGAGACAGGCACAGGAAGAGAGCCATGGCAGTCATCGACTTTTCCCCGTCAGGGTTTGTCACCCTGGGCACATCTTAGCATTACGGTGGTAGCTAGTGCCACTCACTAACGCACTGTACCATAGTGTGTTAACCAGTAGGGGAGTTTGTCTTCTCTGTTAAGACGTTGAAGAGGAGTGGGACAACATTCCGAAGGCCACAATCAACAACCTGATAAATTCTATGCAAAGGTGATGTGTCGCGCCCCATGAGGCAAATGGTGGTCACACCAGGTACTGACTGGTTTTCTGATCCACGCCCCTCCTTTTTTTAAAAAGGTATCTGTGACCAACAGATGCATATCTGTATTCCCAGTCATGTGAAATCCATAGATTATGTCGTAATGAATTTATTTCAATTGACTGATTTCCTTCTATGAACTGTAACTCAGTAGAATCGTAGAAATGGTTGCATGTTGCATTTACATTTTTGATCAGTATATGTACTGTAGAAGCATGTGTATCTCAAGTAAGCAAACCAATTTGTCATTAGTGGCTTCACAGAACTGCATTACCTTAGTTAACCTTTTCCTTTCATACCTGTCAAGCTGTCTCCATCAAATGGTTCTAATTAGCATATTGTGGAATGTAAATATTAACACACAGATGACATTGAGGCCCGTTTTTCAGTTGAGGTTTTTGTAATGCGATTGAAATCTGTGTGATAAACACACTTTGTTACGGTAATGAGGATGTACGGTGGATGACAGCCCATTGGCTCTGCCACGGCGCCATCCTGCCCTCCGCCATCCTCCTCCTCAGGTTCCAGTGCTTCTTTTATCTCTGCTTGGCAGCTAGAGGAAGAGCTCTGAAGAGATGGAGGAAGGCACACACCAAAACAGATTCCGTACACACTCCAGTTGCCAGTAGTAGTCTGGTTAGAGAGAGAAATGTGATTGTCTGCGAACGCATTGGTTTTTAAAGTTACTGAATTTCCTGAAGAATAATGTGTAGTGTATTAAGACTGGTGTAGGCAGGGGATCCAACTGTGTGAATGCTATTTTGGGGTTTAATATTGTATTTTCAATGTTTGACGCGTCTTGTGTTGAGTAATGTGTTATGTGTAGATGCCTGGTTGAAAGGGTTAATCTGTGAGGGATTTGGCTGTTTTATCACTGCCTGCTTACTCTTGTCAAATGGAGGTGTCTCTCTCTGCAGCGTAACTCCTGTCCTGTGTGTAGTTAATTATCCGTCACCACTAATGCAGGTGTCACCTCTGTACAGATGCTACACTGCAGTATTCAAGGAGGCTGGGTTTACCCACTATGTATGGAACAGCACCCAAGGTCCTTCTTACAATCTAGGGTGGACTACCGGCTAAACAATGTTTAAAAAGGGTTTACCCTGTACATACTCTGTATTAGCCCCCAACAATGTGGGTTTGAGCTTCAGGCGCCTTCGCTTCTCTGTTTAGCTGGCCTAAACGCTCCACTTTACATGATATTCCTCTCCCGACCTTGCGGGTCCCACTCCACTCTGGAGAGGGAGGTGTGTCTCTGTCCCAATACAGTGGGAGTCCAGCCACAGCCCTGCTAATCGCTTCTGGAATAAACCAGTATCCCTGGCAATCACCACGGAGCTGTGCCGGATAGGCTGATTGATTGGAGAGGAGAGACAGAAGTACCAGGCTTATATCCAACCTAGTCTGACAGCTGCTATTAAACCCTCTCCTGCCTGTATTTTAATCCCTGGAGACCCACACTATTTCACTGTGGTCACTGTCTGCTCTATCCATCCATTCACCACCGATAGGCCCCCAGGATAGAGCCAAGATTGGGGTCCTTGCATTAAGTAGTTTCCATGATTTCTTCAGCTAGCTTTACCCTGACAGTTTCTGAAACCAATGAAATCACAGTTGGACTTCAGTTAGAAGGACCTATTATTTGTTGAAGCATCAGATTTAAAAAAAAATATTGTGTTCTCAAGTCTGGATGATTCATATTGAGTGATGTACATCATGTTATGACTTTGCTGTGCCTGTCTGCAGCTGCTATGTCCTTAGCATACACCTGTGTAATGTATAACTTTTTTAGCCTGGATGTCCTTGCACATTGATATTCAGGAAGTTATTCTCATTCAGACCCATTAAAGGCCATTGGAAATGCTTCCCTGAGAGAAGAAATCCACAGCATGATAAACTGTTAATGCACATCACTCAACCATATCTGATGAGGCCTTTGCCTGGGGAAAATAAGCTGTTGAGGTTTGATCATGAAGAATTCTAGATTTGTCCCTCAATATATTTCAGACTGAGCCTTTTCTTCCCTCAATGTTGAGCTACTATACAGCATGTGAGTTTTTTAGACCCCT
This sequence comes from Oncorhynchus clarkii lewisi, assembly GCF_045791955.1. Classification (NCBI taxonomy): domain Eukaryota; kingdom Metazoa; phylum Chordata; class Actinopteri; order Salmoniformes; family Salmonidae; genus Oncorhynchus; species Oncorhynchus clarkii. Next base: position 73,443,425 of record NC_092150.1, read on the forward strand.
ATTTAGCCGGAAGGCCTGAGTGGTGAATAAACAGAGAGACAGTTAGTGACAGCAGTGCCTAGCACTCCCAGAGGATTTCACTCCAATCTGATTTCATTTTCTGTCATCTCCCAGGAGTGAAGACTGGGTGGTGAATATGAATGAGGTTACCATTCCTTGGCAGCCAGGAGTTTAGATTGATTAGCTCGCTCTAGCGTTAACACATTCTTATGAAATGCCAACACTTGATAGCGCCTCTGGGTAGTTCCTCTATTGCTCATGGAACATTTTACCCTGTTTTGGATAATTCGCCTTCGTGTTTGCCCGGAAACCAAAACACAGAATTCTAAATTTAACCTAATAGTATACACATTGAATTGAAAAGTACATACACAAAATATATACACTTAATCAACTAAAGATGAAAGCTGAATGTTAAATCCCTCACAAGCCAAGCTGAGCTCCATTGATGGCAGCATCCCCAGAAGGAAGTAGAGGAATCAATAGACAAACTGCATCATTGATCCTGTCTGCTTTGATGTCATGTTTCTCCCAGCTTGATCCCCTGTCCCTCAGATACCTGCCGCCCATCCCTGCATCCAAATATCTGTCTCTGTGATTCTCTCTCTCTGTCTGTCTGTCTCACTCTCTGTATGTCTCTGAACATGATAGTGAATCATCTGTGGCCATGTCTAGTGAATGTGGGATTCAGCTACTGTATTACCTTTGTTTGTATCAATGTGGTCTTTCCTCATACGCCTTTACGCACTTCTCAGTATTTAGTATTCAGACTTGCCTTATTCCAGTAATGCACTCGAGTAATTCCAGTAATGCACTCTGCAGGTGTGGCTACCTTGCGCGCTCTGAATAAATTTCATTTAACAGCTAGCCAACAGATTTTCTCATGGAGTTTTCATTCAATGGGTTTTTCAGACCATTTATCTTAATCCGTCTCTTTAAACACGGTGCACCTCTTAGTGTGAATTTATACATACATATATATTCTATATATTTTTTTTACATATTTTAAATAAAGTTTTACAAAATGTACATCAATGTAAGTACAAAGATTTTACCATATCCCAACCACCCTCCCTTCCTCCATACAACACATACACCTGACCCACCTAGCTCCTTCCCTACCCCTCCGCCCTAACTCAGTCCACCCACCTCGATTCCCTCCCTCCCAACTACCCACCGCCAACCCCCTTCCAACCACCCACCCTGATCACCCCATGTAGCCAACCCATCCCACACCCTCCCTCAATTCAGTCCTAGAAGATTCTACAGAGAATTCACAACAAATAAACAAGAATACAGGGGGGAGAAAAATATATATATAATAATAATAATAATAATAATAATAATACAAACAACAATACAGATTCAAAATACAAAAACATAAATAAATACATGATCAGTAAACTTGCTTGGGCTGGATAGCATTATATTAATGACTGTACCTATTATGTAATGACTACTGGGAATGTCTACTGGGAAACCTTAAAGCATCTCATCAGAGGGGAGCCTCTGCAAGCCATTAAAGTATGATATAAATGGTTGCCATTTTCTAACAATTGTATCATTGGAACCCCTAAGAGAATAATACATTTTCTCAAGCTTTAGGAAGAACATGACATCGCTGAGCCATTGAGAAGTAGAGGGGGTCTGAGCAGACTTCCACGGGAGAAGAATTCTATGTTGAGTTAATAAGGATGTAAAAGCCACAACATCGGCATGTTTGGGGTCCAAGGAGAACAAGTCTTCTGGAATACCAAAGACAGCTATCAAGGGACAAGGCTGCAGGTTCATTTCAAGGTGATGGAACGATGGCCGGACCCAGCACATCCGCAAAGAATTCTGACATGAAATTAAGGTGGTGAAATTATTAGGGAATAAGTTCAAGTTCAGAATACAGCGTGTCTGTCCATCTCCACCCAAAACGGATACAGATGAATAGCACGCTATTCTCATGCTTAAGTTGAAGGTCAGAATATGCTGGGGTTTTTTAAATGCATAAAAAGGAAATGACGTTCCATTTACGCCTGCTTAACTCAGGGAGGAATCAGGGCCTAGGAGAGGATCGATACAGTAGGTGTATGAGGGTTATGAGATAAGGGTTTTAACCCGCATCGATTAGATAGGGGACAAGGGGTGGAGTGAGACTTAGGGATACACAACAATGCCCTGATATTCTCTGTGGTTGCCCCAGTAACGCGTCCCATATGTGCTGCAAGGAGTCTTGGGAGAGAGAGTTTTAGCAGTGAGATCATCTTCGTGGTCCAGACATGCATGGGCATCCTTGTTACTGCTGACTACAATACTCTATAATTATGTGGTTATACTCAGAACTACTTTGAGCCATTTGTATCAGAAGAGACATTCAATTTACTGAGGTGTGGAAATCAGTCGACTTTTCCAACCAAATATCCTGATAGCCGTCACTGTTGGCCAGGAGAGGCGAAACAAGCCACAATGAGACATTTCTGTAATCCATGGTTGATTTTCTTGGAAGCTAGTTTTTTTCCCGGAAACCGTTATTCTCCCCTCTCGCTATGTGCTGACAGAGGCAGTTATCAGAGTCGACCAATAATGTGAGTCTCTTCCCTTTCCGTTGGAGGACACAATGACTATAGGCAGTGGTGTCGAATCCATTCACAGCACAACAAAAGAACCCTAATGGAAAAGACACACCAGGATTTTCATCATCCGATTCAAATTAAAATGAATGTTTCACTTTACGGGTAGAACATCATAAGGAGAACCGTGAAGTTGAAAAGCCATTTACTAGAATTTACTAGAATTTTAACTAAACATTCTCAGTTTAGTAGCTCAAACATTTCTCTGGGACTAGACATATTTCAGTTTTGTTTCAGTGAATTTGTCTTTTTTTGGGCTAGTAGTGTTTAATTACAAGGAGTAAGTGTATTTAAGAGTGTGTTTAGTCTGGTCTAGCCAGTCTGCTGTGGTGTATTTATAAGAAGAAGAAGTGATTTGTACAGCCATCATAGTAAAGATACTCCAGCCTGTGGGGACACTGAGGCACAGACCAATGGTTTAAAGTTCTATCATTGGCTGTACGTTGTACTATCGTCTATCGTTAGACCTTTCTCACAGTGCAGTTTCCCAAGAAGTCCATATAGAGTATTAGCCAGGGCCAAAGCCTGAGCCAGCATGCAGAGACAGTACAGGTAGAATGTAGTGCATCAAACTATACTTTAGTTTCTGCTGCCGGGGCACTCTCTCTGCCTGTCTGCTGACAGTGAATCGCTCATTAGAGAAAGCTCTGTGGAGGGCAGTCAGTCTGCCCCTGTCTACCAAAATACGATGTTGAACCTCTTTTGAGAAGGATTGGTCTGCAAACTAGAGTAGGCCTTTCTCCCCTGGGGTGGTGGGTGCGTGTCTGGGTGACTTTGTGTGTGAATGTTAAGGCAGATGTAGTATAGAAAATAATGAGTGTTTGTGATTCTCCAAGATTAAACTGCTGGACTGGAGCAGTGTGGTCTCACTGAGATAGCACACTGCTCTGTCTGAAATAATGATCTCAAACGATCAGTCTACATGTACTTCTCTCATTGATACAAACGTGTACATGTGGAAACAGGCATTACATTCATATATGTCTTAATCCCCTCTGCACCAGATAGATGAATGTCCAGTGGTCCCAGTAGACCTGTAGGGCCCTGAGGCTCCCAGTATTAGGCTATAGCTCTGTGTGTGCATAGCTAATCCCCTGACCTATCACATGTACAGTAGATGTATGCTGCTCCTGTCTGCTCGGTAAGGCCATGCTTACAGAAATATTGATCCACCCATAGATAATTGGAGGGCAAAGAGCAGAGGCAGACGAATGGAGAGAGAGAGAGAGGAGGGGGGGGGGGGGGGGGGGGGGGGGGGGGGGGAGAGAGACGAATGGAGAGAGAGAGAGAGAGACAGAGAGAGAGAGAGAGAGAGAGAGAGCTTTTCCATGTTGCTAAGTAATAGCTTAGATATAGCAATCTGTTCTGAATGTAGAGCTTAATGTTAAAAGCCTATAGACGTGTGTTCTAAAGAGTTCATAGTTGAATTATATATGAGGAAACTCCACAATAAACATTGAAAAGCTCTTATTCTTTACATAGATACAGTAGCTTACTTTGTACACCATATCACTCAATTATAGAAATGGTATACAGCACCAGTCAAACGTTTGGACATACCTATTCATTCAAGGGTTTTTCTTTATTTGTACTATTTTCTTCATTGTTGAATAATAGTGAAGACATCAAACCTATGAAATAACACATATGGGATCATGTAGTAACCCAAAAAGTTTTAAGCAAATTAAAATATATTTTATATTTAAGATTATTCAAAGTTACCACCCTTTGCCTTGATGACAGCTTTGCACACTCTTAACATTCTCTCAAACAGCATGAAGTAGTCACCTGGAATGTGTTTATATTAACAGCATGAGGTAGTCACCTGGAATGTGTTTACATTAACAGCATGAGGTAGTCACCTGGAATGTGACAAATAAAATTTGATTTGATTTGATTTGGAATGTGTTTACATTAACAGGTGTGCCTTGTTAAAAGTTTGAGCCAATCAGTTGTGACAAGGTAGGGGTGGTATATATTTGGTAAAATACCAAGTCCATATTGTGGCAAGAACAACTCAAATAAGCAAAGAGAAATGGCAGTCCATCCTTACTTTAAGACATGAAGGTCAGTCAATGTGGAACATTTCTGTGTGACTTTGAGCTGTGTGTGGATGCAAGTTCTTTGTCTGTTCAGGCCCAGCTATCATCACTGTTTCAGCCTGTTTTATGCCTCACTTGCCTCGCTATCTGAGGCCAGGCAGCAAAAATGGTCTCGATTGAACACATCGCTGGCTGAGGCTGTAATTAAGGTCAAATCTAAAACGGCACAGCTTACAAATGGAGGCAGGTTGATAATTTACACCCTCCCTGTGTTGATTACTGTGGAAATTTCACTGATCAATGATTAAAGAAACGAGAGAGTGACAATCAATTCCATTGGCCAAAAGGCGTCAATACCAGATCATCAATTGAAACACTCTGGAAAATAAAGACTTCTCAGAATAGAGGGATGGAGAAGATATGGGATGGAGGATGTAGAGGGATGGAGGATGTAGAGGGATGGAGGATGTAGAGGGATGGAGGATGTAGAGGGATGGAGGATGTAGAGGGATGGAGGATGTAGAGGGATAGAGGAGATAGAGGGATGGAGGAGATAGAGGGATGGAGGATTTAGAGGGATGGAGGATGTAGAGGGATGGAGGATATAGAGGGATGGAGGATGTAGAGGGATGGAGAATATAGAGGGATGGAGGATTTAGAGGGATGGAGGATGTAGAGGGATGGAGGATGTAGAGGGGTGGAGGAGATAGGGGGATGGAGGATGTAGAGGGATGGAGGATGTAGAGGGATGGAGGAGATAGAGGGATGGAGGATGTAGAGGGATGGAGGAGATAGAGGGATGGAGGAGATAGAGGGATGGAGGATGTAGAGGGATGGAGGAGATAGAGGGATGGAGGAGATAGAGGGATGGAGGATGTAGAGGGATGGAGGAGATAGAGGGATGGAGGAGATAGAGGGATGGAGGGGATGGGCGATGTTGCTTCTCCTCTCAGTTTGTCTCCTCCAGTACAGCTGTGAATTGTGTGGGGTTGTAGCTGTGAGACATCAGAGGGAGACCAGCCAGTCAGCAGACTCTGTTTAAAGAAGCTTTCCACGCTACTCTAGGCCAGTACTGGGATTAGAGAGAGGGATCTGGATTTCACTGGAGATTGTTGAATGTGTTTCTTGCGAGCATACTGTTACAATACAAGCATTATGGTTTTCTGGCTCTACTGTGTGATGTCATCAGATCAGTTTTATAGTATTGTCCGATTGTACTGTACAAAGAGAAGCAAGGGTAACCTACAATACCTTTTGAGTTTTGTATTCTCCCCGAGGAGGGTTATGCTGGCTCAGTATGTGAACCTTACTTCAAACCTATTTCCCCCCACGTTAGCAGAGGTTATTTAGATGAAGTCTCCCACTAACATCTCTAATGTGAGTTTAGATTCTTTGTGGGGATGCGAGGACATACACAGACTGGCTTGATTGGTCTTACATGGCTCCTGCAAGCAGCAATTACTGCAGGCAGGGTCTGTATGGACCACTGGAGCGCAGACACAGTGACAGCCAGTCAGAACCCTGCCTGACGTCAGCTCTCAGCAGTGTCTCTCTAGCCTGCTCCCAGATCTGTTAGTGCTGTCCTATGGCCATTGTCACGCATGACAGCACAAACTGATCTGGGATCAGGGCAGGCTAGTGTTTCTAGTCTCTCCTCAATGACAACAACAACAACAACACAACAACTACACCGCTTCCAGGTCCAATCAGCTACCAGGAAGGAACCATAGAAATGTAATTATAAAAGGTGTATCCATTAGGCTGTGAAATTACTGTGATCTGAGGGGATTATTGCTGTGGTCCGAGGGCCCTTTTCCTGTTGTAGTAATTCTATTTCTATGGAGGGAACAACCTCTTCCCTGCTCGTTGTGACTGCTTCTTCAACTACACAATCATCTTAATTGAAGATGATGAAACTCTTTGTTGGAGCTCAGCAGGAGTCTGTGGCCTCGTAGCTAGAGGGGTTATAAAACCAGGCCAAGCTCTCAGATGTTGGCTGGGAAGGGGCTCTACTGTATAGTATGCTTCCATATCTTTGTGAACTTCGATCTGTACATTTATTGCCCACATTAGAATCAGTCAGTTTTATTTAGAGTTTGTTTTATATCATAGGATAACAATTGAACATTTGTTATCTTCTATTGCGTCTTTTGATTTCAACCTTGCCCGGAGTTGCGATTCTTTCAGACTTCCTTTTCAGGTTGCGTTTGAAACCCTCAGGAGAATGTGAATACATACATTAGGTTTTTAATGAGTTTATCAGCCATCCGTGGTGTGTGAACCAGTCTTAGTCCAGCAGACCTGCTCAATATTCATGAGTTTCCTGATAATTGTGATTACTCTCTGTTTCAGCACACTCCTGATACAAAGCCTTCTATATCGGGAGAAAGCACCACCAGTATTAATGAATTCCCACTCATGTGCACAATAAGCAACATGTGGAATGTAGCATTTTAATCATTCCCTTTCTCTAAGCTGCTCCCATTCAATTGGAAATAGTTTTGTGTCTGTCTATAGCTTGGCAGCTATCTTCTTTATAGGCCATTCTAACAGACTATAAAACAGGCTTCTCATAGCTGTCAATACACCTTGCCTTGATAAACTGCCATTTGCCATGAGGGTCAAGCTTGTCCTTGTATCTCAACCACTTACTGCCACCGGCCCATTGTTATCGGAGCACATGTGTTGGCAGACACTGCTGGAGGGGGGAAGCGATGGAAGGAACATCATAAAAGGAAAATATTTTTCTCATCCGCCGCCACGGCCACTGCTGCCTGGATATTATAATGTTACCCCCGGGGAAGGGAAAAGATTTCTGTTTAAGGATGCCTGAGTGAATACTACAGAGCGGAGCAGCAGAGGTTACATTCTGTCTGACATCTCTCTCGCTCTCTCTTGCATGTTGCATCCGAATGAGTCATTAAGAAACAACCGACGTTAAGAAACATTGCGTTGCGACAACCCATTGGGACAGGAACACATTTATGAGAGCGCGACCTATTCCGCGCAAGGCTTGCCAACAATAAATAATATTTTCTCTATAACTTAAAGAAATATTCGTAGGAAATCGTCCTCTATCATTTGAAATACATGGATAACTTCTAACATGTGAATCTGCTGTGAACATTCTGAGCAATGAATTAAACTAGCGGCAATCAGGCATTTGAAATGACCTGCTCTCCCTCATTCCATGTGTGTAGGTAAGTGCAGCTGGAGTAGAGGAGCTGGTGGAGGCAGATGGCGCAGTCCTGTCACCTGTAATGCACGTCCGATGATAGATGGCCACCCGGGCCGATTTAGCCTCACACAGCTATTTTAAGTGCTGTGTTGTATTGTATTACGACTCATCAGATCAGAGAGGGAGGCTGGATCATGTACAGCAACTTCTCCACAGCTAACAGCACTCTTTAACTGGGAGTGTTCTCCATCTACAGTACAACTCTGCCTAGACTGATCCTATTAGTGTTAATGGTATCATATTGGAACTAAAATACAACCTCAAAATACTGAATTTGTTGGTGGATCAAGATTGTCAGAATCAGAATCAGGCCTGTCCATGAGGTGACAGAGAGAAAAGCTTATTCAGATGTAGGATCTTACTTTGAACCAGTCTCCTACAGCAGGAAAATAATCCTGCATAATCCTGCAGCAACAGGAAATGTGAATTATTATGTGAATTATGATTAATTGATATTTTTGTAGTGGTTGATACATTTTTCGTAAGAGAAAATCAATTATGGAAAGCCTTTTTAAACCTCGAATACTCTACAAGTTTTACATTTCATGCGTTGTAGGAAAGTTCTCCTGCAACTGGAGGATCAAATTACGCTCCTATGTCTGTAGGTTACTAATTTGAGTTCAAAAGTACAATCATCTTCACGAAAAATGTTTCAGACACCAGATCTCCAAGGAAATTAAGATCTCTATTAAATTAAGTCCTAACCATGGCACATAATTTAGTGCTTATCTTTCAATTATTTGTGGCCACATACACATTAAACCAAGCAATCATTTTCTGTAATCTGCTCTCGCACGAGTCGCGACCAGAGAGAAAATAGTCCCTCATACTGTATCAGCGCTCCTGGAAAAGGACACTCTTATAAAGATCCAGGCAAGCCCTGACATTATTAGATACGTCAGAACACGCACAGGACCTAAACACCACTTTAAATGCTTGTAGAAGCTCGTTCTGAATTAGGGGGAGAACTCAGCAAATTATAGGGTAATAGTTTTTCTGTCATTAATGTGATATGCAGAGATTCTCCTCTGACATGTGCTTGGTTTGCTCTGCTCTGCTGAAATGCCAGACATTTTATAGACCTTTGGCAGCTGAAGAAATCTATTAAAATGCTTTAGTCCCCTACAATTTGCTTTAGATATTATGTCCCACCGTAGGGAAAAGTATCACTTTGCTAGGAATATGCTGCTGCTATGATTGGAAGCAACTAGAATGGATAGACAATTCCCTCTTGCATGTACAGTACTGTTCTTCACTCTGACAGATACAATAGTTTTCTTCACATCTGTTGTTGATTGGAACATCTTTAAATAAGTTATTTTAGATGAAAGGCATGTTGTACTGCATGCTGTGCTGATGAAAGACAGCACTGCCAAGCATGTTACCCAGAGCATTATTCGATTCCACAAATGTGTGAGCATGTGTGTGGGCGCATGCGTGCCTGTGAGCATGTGTGTGTGAATCCGAACAACATCTTCATCTCTCGTGCAGTGTTCTTTGATGACTAGATCAGTGAATGTATTGAGGAGGAGGCACTTTCATCACACCTTTCTTCCCCAGTATATGAGCTTCCACTCAGTCTCTGGAGTGTGCTGCGCCTCTGAGGACTTGGCAGAGAGAGCTGTCCTCCATTATCTCTCTCTCACCATGGGCTTGCTTGGCTGAGCACCACTAGCCCATAGAAAACACAGTAGAACTGGGCTGTAGACCTCATCACTGGCCTCTCATTCCCCTCTAAACCCCCAGGGCAGCTAGGGCTAGAGGAGACAGGCTGAGGGAGATAATGTCCTCTATCTCTCAGAGAGGGCAGTATCTTCCCGGCCTCACCCTATCTCCCCCGTTACCTCCCTTACCCTTTCTAACCCCTTATTTCCCCCACCAGTTGTCAGACTGTGGACTTCCTCTCCAGAAGACTCATGTCCAGTGTCTCTGTTATCACAGGTGTTAGACTGACACTAGCTGTAGCATATTGCATTAGCTTTGTTTGCTCTAGCAGACAGCTGGCTGACTTGTGTTTGTGTTGCAGTATGTGTCCGTGTTGAGTGAAGGGAATGGAGCAGAGCATCGTGTTCTCAGTCAGAGCACGGCTCAGTTGAAATCTAGGTTAGGAGAGGTGCATCAGGTGGGATGGTCTTCTTGTTCTGCCTGTAATGGATTCTTCTTCCCGTAACAAAGAGCTGCAGTGCTGCTTAAATGGCTGTGTGTCTTGGTTCTCTCCGGGTTGTTTTGTTCTGCTGAGACGCTGAGACGCTTCATTTAGACCAACGCTTGCCTTGCAAAACAACATGTTTTCAAAGACCGACTCATCTCTCTGCAATTTGTATTTTGGTGGTTACAACAACTATTGCCATAAATACTTCACAGGCTAAGTCAATGTTCTAGGGAAGACACCTTGATGAGAATAATGAGGAGAATGACACTCCTGGGAATGGCAGAGTGGTAGAGAAGCGTGGTGCAGAGAGCACAGTGAGAGGAATGCATGATTAATCCTCTGAATAACTCTGGAATGTGACCTGTTGGTCCTGATCCAGTTGGGATCAAAGCCTTATTTCACGTTAAAAACATTTTTGTCTCTGTGTTAGGCTTGTCTTTGATATGGTTAGTCTGTTTATGGACATGATGATACCCAGCCTTTTATGTTCTTATACTTGATACAGTGTGATACTGTGTGATACTGTGTGGTACTGTGTGATACTGGGTGTTACTGTGTGTGTGGTACTGTGGGTGTGGTACTGTGTGTGTGGTACTGTGTGGTACTGTGGGTTACTGTGTGTGTGGTACTGTGTGGTACTGTGTGTGTGTTACTGTGTGTTACTGTGTGTGTGGTACTGTGTGTGTGATACTGTGTGGTACTGTGTGTTACTGTGTGTGTGGTACTGTGTGTGTGGTACTGTGTGTGTGTTACTGTGTGTGTGGTACTGTGTGTGTGTGGTACTGTGTGTGTGTGGTACTGTGTGTGTGATACTGTGTGGTACTGTGTGTGTGGTACTGTGTGTGTGGTGCTGTGTGGTACTGTGTGTGGTACTGTGTGGTGCTGTGTGGTACTGTGTGTGTGGTACTGTGTGTGGGGTACTGTGTGTGTGATACTGGGTGGTACTGTGTGGTACTGTGTGTGTGTTACTGTGTGTGTGGTACTGTGTGTTACTGTGTGTGTGATACTGTGTGGTACTGTGTGCGTGGTACTGTGTGGTGCTGTGTGGTACTGTGTGGTACTGTGTGTTACTGTGTGTGTGGTACTGCGTGTGTGGTACTGTGTGGTACTGTGTGTGTGGTACTGTGTGTTACTGTGTGTGTGTGGTACTGTGTGTGTCATACTGTGTGGTACTGTGTGTGTGGTACTGTGTGTGTGGTGCTGTGTGGTACTGTGTGTGTGGTGCTGTGTGTGTGGTGCTGTGTGGTACTGTGTGGTACTGTGTGTGTGGTACTGTGTGGTGCTGTGTGGTACTGTGTGTGTGGTACTGTGTGTGTGGTACTGTGTGTGTGATACTGTGTGGCACTGTGTGGTACTGTGTGTGTGGTGCTGTGTGGTACTGTGTGTGTGGTGCTGTGTGTGTGGTGCTGTGTGGTACTGTGTGGTACTGTGTGTGTGGTACTGTGTGGTGCTGTGTGGTACTGTGTGTGTGGTACTGTGTGTGTGGTACTGTGTGTGTGATACTGTGTGGCACTGTGTGGTACTGTGTGTGTGTTACTGTGTTTGTGGTACTGTGTGTTACTGTGTGTGTGGTACTGTGTGTGTGATACTGTGTGTGTGATACTGTGTGGTACTGTGTGTGTGGTACTGTGTGGTGCTGTGTGGTACTGTGTGTGTGATACTGTGTGGTACTGTGTGTGTGGTACTGTGTGTGTGGTACTGTGTGTGTGTGGTACTGTGTGTGTGGTACTGTGTGTGTGTTACTGTGTGTGTGGTACTGTGTGTGTGGTACTGTGTGTGTGGTGCTGTGTGGTACTGTGTGTGTGGTGCTGTGTGTGTGGTGCTGTGTGGTACTGTGTGTGTGGTACTGTGTGGTGCTGTGTGGTACTGTGTGTGTGGTACTGTGTGTGTGGTACTGTGTGTGTGATACTGTGTGGCACTGTGTGGTACTGTGTGTGTGGTGCTGTGTGGTACTGTGTGTGTGGTGCTGTGTGTGTGGTGCTGTGTGGTACTGTGTGGTACTGTGTGTGTGGTACTGTGTGGTGCTGTGTGGTACTGTGTGTGTGGTACTGTGTGTGTGTGGTACTGTGTGTGTGATACTGTGTGGCACTGTGTGGTACTGTGTGTGTGTTACTGTGTTTGTGGTACTGTGTGTTACTGTGTGTGTGGTACTGTGTGTGTGATACTGTGTGTGTGATACTGTGTGGTACTGTGTGTGTGGTACTGTGTGGTGCTGTGTGGTACTGTGTGTGTGATACTGTGTGGTACTGTGTGTGTGGTACTGTGTGTGTGGTACTGTGTGTGTGTGGTACTGTGTGTGTGATACTGTGTGGTACTGTGTGTGTGGTACTGTGTGGTGCTGTGTGGTACTGTGTGTGTGGTACTGTGTGCTGCTGTGTGGTACTGTGTGTGTGGTGCTGTGTGGTACTGTGTGTGTGGTACTGTGTGTGTGGTACTGTGTGGTGTTGTGTGGTACTGTGTGTGTGGTACTGTGTGTTACTGTGTGTGTGGTACTGTGTGTGTGGTACTGTGTGTTACTGTGTGTTACTGTGTGTGTGGTACTGTGTGGTGCTGTGTGGTACTGTGTGTGTGGTACTGTGTGGTGCTGTGTGGTACTGTGTGTGTGATACTGTGTGTTACTGTGTGTAACCTTTATTGGAAACACTGGCGCATAATCATCTTGAATCGCTAATGAAGACATCCTACATTTACAATGTAATGACCCTGTAGGATATGCTCTAATGCTATAATTACTACGACATAATTGGGACAAGATAACAAGGTGGTGTTAAGAAATGCATTCCTCTATTTTTATTAGAATATTGAGGGTATATGAGGCTTGTTTCCTATAAGAAAGTACATTCCAGTGTCATGCACCAGATAACAGTTGGTGCTAAATGTCCCTGGTCCTCCAGGTTAGTGGTTGTGCGTGGGGCTAACTCCCACAACACATAAAACAGGGCTTGCTACAGAAACCTTTACTAGATCCGCTTGTCATGGCTTGACGCATAAACAAGCAGCCCAAGACAGGCAACGTTGGAAAACTTTACTACCCTATGTTCCTCGAGATAAGAAGAGGAGAATACTGTAGCTATTACAGTGAAAAAATACCATGCTATTGTTTGAGGAGAGAGGTTAAGTAAGTAAGTAAGGTTAAGTAAGTAAGTAAGTCAAAAGTATGTTTTGACCTAAAACTAGCTTATAACACTCATTACATTTGCATTGTTTAGAAGTAGACACTTTTACCCAGAGAAATCACTGTTAAGTACCTTGCCTCAAGAGCCCATCGGCAGATTTTTCACCTTTTGGGCTAGGGATTTGAACCAGCAACCTTTCAGTTACTAGCCCAACACTCGTATCCACTAGGCTTCCTGTCCCCCAGTGTTCAAGCTTGCTACGCAATATTTCTAACAGTTCTAAAACGTCCTTTGATGTTAAGGACATTTCAATGATTTTTTCTTTCTTTTTAATTATGCATTCATTTTGCAGTATTTTGATATCTTTACTTAGCCTATCCTCTTTAGGATCTACCCAAAAGTGCTTTAGAGTCAGAACTTTTAACTAAAACCAAAAATAATCCTGAATATTCCCCCTTGGTGATTAAGATGAAGATAAAATATTCATCAAGAACACCATGATTTGAGATAGATTTTTATGAATTTGCATCAGCTCAACGATATTTTGGATGAGGTACAGAATAGTTAATGTGCAGCGCCATGTTATCTGCAGATGAAACAGAAACAGAATTAGAAGAGATCAGTCAGAACGCTGTCCCATTGAAGTTCTTTGGTGTGTGCAGAAGCTGTGGTTAGGCTTTGTGACAGGGGCTATGCTTTGAGCAGAGGGGTTTTTAGCTTAGTGAAGAAAATCGGTGAGAAGAATGAGCTTTGTTAACCATGGTACTCTCTCTGGGAAGGAGAGTGTTGAATATTATATGGGTCAGTTTGTTGGTGCTGGACTAGGAACCTTAATCAGAAAGTACACTTTGAGGGAAAGAGAGAGACAGACAGAACTATGACAAAACAACCTAAGAAATAAATTGAGATACCTATCCAACCAAAAAACATAGAGAACCCAGAAAGCCTGAGTCTACGCCTTAACTATGGTGAAACACTAAAGCAATACAGAAATACACTACGGAAAAAGGAGGAACAACACATCAGAAATCAGTTCGACGTAATTGAAGAATCCATAGAATCTAACCACTTCAGGGAAAATTGGAACACACTAAACAAATACGGAGATATGTGGATAAACCACTTCTCCAATCTTTTTGGCTCTATAAAAAGAACAAACAGTAAAAACAATTACGTGATCAATTACAAATCTTAGAATCAACTATTAAAGACTACCAGAACCCACTGGATTCTCCAATTATATTAAAGGAACTACAGGACAAAACACAAACCCTCCAACCCAAAAAGGCCTGTGGTGGCAATGGCATCAACTATGCTTAAACTCTTTAACATCATCCTCAGCTCTGGCATCTTCCCCAATATTTGGAACCAAGGACTGATAACCCCAATCCTCAAAAGTGGAGACAAATTTTACCACAGTTACTACCATGGGATATGTCAACAGCAACCTTTGGATAATCTTCTGCATTACCATTAACAGAAGACTTTTCCTCAGTGAAAACAATGTACTGAGCAAATGTCAAATTGGCTTTTAACCAAATTACTGTACGACAGACCACATATTCACCCTGCACACCCTAATTGACAAGCAAACAAACCAAAACAAAGGCAAAGTATTCTCATGCTTTGTTGAGGGTCTGCATGAGGGTCTGCTACACACAAACAACAAGTGTGAGGTTAAAATTGGCAAAAAAAACACACACATTTCTTTCCACAGGGCCGTGGGGTGAGACAGGGATGCAGCTTAAGCCCCACCCTCTTCAACATATATATCAATGAATTGGCGAGGGCACTAGAACAATCTGCAGCACCCGACATCACCCTACTAGAATCTGAAGTCAAATGTCTACTGTTTCCTGATGATCTGGTGCTTCTGTCCCCAACCAAGGAGAGCTTACAGCAGCACGTAGATCTTCTGCACAGATTCTGTCAGACCTGGGCACTGACAGTAAATCACAGTAAGACAAAAATAATGGTGTTCCAACAAAGGTCCAGTTGCCAGGACCACTAATACAAATTCCATCTAGATACTGTTGCCCTAGAGCACACAAAAAAACTATACATACCTCTGCCTAAACATCAGCACCACAGCTAACTTCCACAAAGCTGTGAACGATCTGAGAGACAAGGCAAGAAGGGCCTTCTATGCAGTCAAAAAGAACATGAAATTTGACATACCAATTAAGATCTGGCTAAAAATACTTGAATCAGTTATAGAACCCATTGCCATTTGTTGAGTTCAGGGGTCCGATCACCAACCAAGAATTCACAAAATGGGACAAATAACAAAAACAGCAAAAATATCCTCTGTGTACAACATAAAACACCAATTAATGCATGCAGAGCAGAATTAGTCCGATACCCGTTAATTATCAAAATCCAGAAAAGAGTTGTTAAATTCTACAACCACCTAAAAGGAAGCGATTCCCAAACCTTCCATAACAAAGCCATCACCTACAGAGAGATGAACCTGGAGATGAGTCCCCTAAGCAAGCTGGTTCTGGGTCTCTGTTCACAAACCCAAACAGACCCCACAGAGCCAAAAAAGATAATTACTTGACACATTGGAAAGAATTAACAAAAAAACTGAGCAAACTAGAATGTTTTTTGGCCCTAAACAGAGAGTACACAGTTACAGAATACCTGACCACTGTGACTAACCCACAATTAAGGAAAGCTTTGACTATGTACAGACTCAGTGAGCATAGCCTTGCTATTAAGGTCGCCGTAGGCAGACATGGCTCTCAAGAGAAGACAGGCTATGTGCTCACTGCCCACAAAATGTGGTGAAAACTGAGCTGCACTTCCTAACATTCTGACAAATGTATGACCATATTAGACACACATATTTCCCTCAGATTACACAGACCGACAAAGAATTCAAAATAAAATCACATTTTGATAAACTCCCATATCTATTGGGTGAAATACCACAGCATGCAATCACAGCAGCAAGATTTGTGACCTGTTGACACAAGGGCAACCAGTGAACAACAAACACCATTGTAAATAAAACCCATATTTATTTTCCTTAACAGTTTGTGCATCGTTACAACACTGTATATAGACATAATATGACATTTGAAATATATGTCCTTATTCTTTTGGAACTTGTGTGAGGGTAATATTTACTGTTCACTTTGTATTGTTTATTTCACTTTTGTTTATGCATTTAATTTGCTTTGGCAAACATATGTTTCCCATGCCAATAAAGCCCCTTGAAATTATTTGAATTGAATTGAGAGAGAGAGCAGAGAGGTGCTGCTTCACAGCAGGAGAGACTTTTTTATCCCTTCTTTTTGTATCTCCTCTCTTCCTCTGCCTCCTCGCCCCTCATCCAGTTAGATAGCTCCACCGCTGTGTCCCACAATGCATTGGT
The DNA here is from genome assembly GCF_045791955.1 of Oncorhynchus clarkii lewisi. Taxonomy (NCBI): domain Eukaryota; kingdom Metazoa; phylum Chordata; class Actinopteri; order Salmoniformes; family Salmonidae; genus Oncorhynchus; species Oncorhynchus clarkii. Next base: position 73,459,970 of record NC_092150.1, read on the forward strand.
GTCCTGCTGGGCCTGACGGGGGGCCTCAGTAATAACCATGGAGCTGTGTGTAAACAAGCAATAGCCAATCACAATAGGCCCAGGCCCTGAGGTTGCAGACTGAGGTCACAGCCAGTAATATCAGCTCTTATTAAAGATATCTGAGATTTATTTTCACAGCTGTTTACTCTCTCTCCCTCTCTCCCTCTCTCTCTCTCTCTCCCTCTCTCTCCCTCTCTCCCTCTTTCCCTCTCTCCCTCCCTCTCTCCCTCTCTCCCTCCCTCTCTCCCTCTCTCCCTCTCTCTCCCTCTCCCACAAGGTCAAATGCTATTTTTCTAAAACCTAACCCTAGCTCCTAACCCTAAACCTAATTCTAACCTTAACCCTAAATCCCCTAGAAATAGCATTTGACCTTGTGGGGACACGAGTCATGAAGGCATTAAAATTCCACGTGACCTTTTAGTCACAGTAATTAGGCTTCTCCAAGCTCTGATGCTGCTGATGGTCATTAGTAGCCTACCAAGCTTGCTAACTGCCTGGTACTCAGCACTTTGTTGTCCCTCTAATCACTCTGACATCAATACAAATGTGTCGAAAATCTAACCAAACACTTCATGAGAGACCATGAGGAAATGTTGCGCAACATTTCTATAGGCTATGCAATTGGCGAGAAAACAGAGTTGTGGCCTCTACTAAAAAGAGGAGGATCCCATCAGCTTGCTATAGACTAGACCTACTATATTTATTTCTCAACTTTCCTAATATTAAGCATATTGTTTATCTTTACCACAGGTGTACAGCCTCCCTGGCTGGCATGAAAATGAACCACAGGAAAAGCGTCCTCCATTCGCTATTTAAATGCATAGATTATACGTATTTTTTCCCTCTAAAAAAAATTAATATCGGTGCATCACTAATGTAACGACAAAAATCAAGAATAGTCTGATGGGTGACAATATTAGCCTATCACTTGTGAATTTTATATTATCATTTGTAAATGATGCCCAGCATAAGAAACTGCCTTGAATTTTTCTAATCATAGCCGCACATGTAGCCTAGCCCATAGGCCTATATGTTTTGATAAGGTTTGTATTACAACTAAAGTGGCCAAAAAACTTCTTCAAATGAAGCACATTAATCTGTTTTACAAGGGGTGTAAAGCCTAACTGACATACATACACAGCACGTGAGTTTCAAGTTTGGGGAAGTACATTTTCAACCTACAAATGCACCTTTATAATAAAAGCATTACCTGCATAATCACATTTGCGGTCACTGATAATGGTGTTTTCCTGCTAATGGAATATTCATGCTCATCGCTGTGTTTATAATGTGAAGAAATAGTCTAATAGTTTATCAACATTTTAAGCTAAACGTTCTACCCTGTTGCGTCACCCTGCATAAAAAACTATGGGGGATAGTAGATTGACATAGGCTAGTGCTTTTTCTGTTCGTTACTCATCTTGTTGGCTGATGAAAAGTAAATATGGACAGTTCTTCCAATATCTTCAATATGCACTTCGGAATTGGATAAGGAAGCGCGCAGTTGCGTCCCCATTGTGTCTGTCTTCACTTGTAGCCTTTGAGAAATACCCAATCATGTGATGGAGAGCCTTGTGAGTGAGATGTGCTTCGGATTGCGCAGTACACTCAGGGAGAAGGGAACAACGCAGCACACCGACCCGCAAAAGGCATGGCTTTTGTAGGGTGCATTATGACCACAAAGGGGATGCCGTCGTGAAATTCGAGGCATTATCAAGTGCTTGTCAAATTGTGAATGAGAGACTGTTGGAGTGTGTACAGCCTGCTCAATAAACAAAGCAGAGCCGATGCCTTTCAAGTTACTTTTTTCAAATCATCATTAGAGTCTCATCATGCAGCCTTACAATGTGTCAAAAATCTAAACATATAGCACAACGTTTGTAGAACAACTAAAGTTACATTAATAACTCAAAGTGCGATGTTATTTTCTTCTGAAATAGACTACATTTTCTTCATATCATGTTTGTTTAGACCTGTCTAAAATAAATAATGGATTTATTTTTTCTAGTTTGTACTAGTCCCCACAAGAATAGTTGAACACGTACACACACACACGCACGCACACACACACACACACACACACACACACACACACACACACACACACACACACACACACACACACACACACACACACACACACACACACACACACACACACACACACACACACCTAACTGAAACAATCAGAGCATTCCCCCCCATATCACTCCACTGCTTCAGCCACATGGACATGGTCATATAAAGTAACTTAACAATCATTCACATTTACATTATAGCTAGTTCTAATCCAAAGAAATGTAGTATCCATGTTGAACAACAGCACAGGCCTATAGCACAGGTAACACCAGCCAACACAGTAGGAGAAAGCTGTGGGGTGCTTTTGTAATGACAGTGACTGAGAGGGGTGTTGGTGGGGATTGAGCTGTACTATGGACCTGGATGAACCCCTGGGTCCCTGTTCTGTCCTAGATACAACATGTCACCATGTCTGCCCTCCACATCCCCCTATTCATTACGCTATTGAGTCTGTCCAATGCCACAAACACGACACTGATTTTCTGTTCCTTCTCTGTGTGTGTGTGTGTGTGTGTGTGTGTGTGTGTGTGTGTGTGTGTGTGTGTGTGTGTGTGTGTGTGTGTGTGTGTGTGTGTGTGTGTGTGTGTGTGGCAGCACTGCCATTTAACTTTAATTGAAAAGGAAGTTTATTGATTTCTGTATTAAACAAGTGGATGGTATATTTAATCACAGCCAGAAAGCATCTTAATAATTCCCAAACAGTACACTAATATATTTGATTAACAGTGCACACTGCAATCTGAAGAACAAAGGAATATTAAGCTACCACAGAATGGTCACGGTCCCGTATTTGTCACCTCTGCTATAGTTTTGGATTGTGCCCAAAAAATTGAATGGGTGAAGTAATCCTCTCTCTATCCAAACTCAAAAGCTACTGCGAAGAGAAATATTAGCCTGAACATCTACTCTTTCACCAAAACAACTCCTGACTCACTTGGTTTCCTTCAGCTCCAGCGTTCTTGTTCCTTATGTCTTGAGTTAAGTCAGACTGATGGGAACCTGAGGCCGTTCTGGCTGCGTACATTCTCAGAATAGGAACTGTATCCAAGCTTGTTCTTGTGGTTCCTCTTGGAACATGGATGCCTGAACAATATACCTCTAGTCTTCACTGCACCTCGTACCCTGCCTAACCCACTCTGACAGAATGATGAATCCCATCCCAAATGTAATTAAATATCTTATTTGGAGGTGTTAGTACTACGCCTTCAAGGTTTTGATCCAATCTATTTATTTACTGTTTGATATGATAACCGATCGTGATGGAATGTTGTCATTCTCACACGAGTTCAGAAGAGTTGACTAACTGGCATTCCTGCGGCGGTAGGTAGGTGTCATCGATCATCTCTTTTGATGCTTAACTGAAGTGTTTCCAATGCACGGTGTGCGTATGCGTGCATGTGTGTGATGCAGGCTGAGGCCACAGGCGTGTAGCACGGAGTAGAGTCTGTCTGTCGGTGTGTCTGTTTGTGTGTTTGTGTATCTGTCTGTGTGTGTGCGTGTGTGTGTCTGCATGTCTGTGTCAGCTGTCTAGCAGGTTATCATTAGACCTCTTCAGCTGCCAGGTTTCAATGCTTTGTCTCTGATTCATCAACATACTCAGGTATCATCAGAAATACACCATCCTCGCATGCCTGTATTACATTCACGTATACCCATGATATCTGTTTCAGCTGCAGCAGTAAGTTATACTAGTGACCACTGGTCATTAGGGAGAGGTAGTTAATATATCTGTTTCAGCTGCAGCAGTAAGTTATACTAGTGATCACTGGTCATTAGGGAGAGGTAGTTAATATATCTGTTTCAGCTGCAGCAGTAAGTTATACTAGTGATCACTGGTCATTAGGGAGAGGTAGTTAATATATCTGTTTCAGCTGCAGCAGTAAGTTATACTAGTGATCACTGGTCATTAGGGAGAGGTAGTTAATATATCTGTTTCAGCTGCAGCAGTAAGTTATACTACTGGTCATTAGGGAGAGGTAGTTAATATATCTGTTTCAGCTGCAGCAGTAAGTTATACTACTGGTCATTAGGGAGAGGTAGTTAATATATCTGTTTCAGCTGCAGCAGTAAGTTATACTAGTGATCACTGGTCATTAGGGAGAGGTAGTTAATATATCTGTTTCAGCTGCAGCAGTAAGTTATACTAGTGATCACTGGTCATTAGGGAGAGGTAGTTAATATATCTGTTTCAGCTGCAGCAGTAAGTTATACTAGTGATCACTGGTCATTAGGGAGAGGTAGTTAATATATCTGTTTCAGCTGCAGCAGTAAGTTATACTACTGGTCATTAGGGAGAGGTAGTTAATATATCTGTTTCAGCTGCAGCAGTAAGTTATACTACTGGTCATTAGGGAGAGGTAGTTAATATATCTGTTTCAGCTGCAGCAGTAAGTTATACTACTGGTCATTAGGGAGAGGTAGTTAATATATCTGTTTCAGCTGCAGCAGTAAGTTATACTAGTGACCACTGGTCATTAGGGAGAGGTAGTTAATATATCTGTTTCAGCTGCAGCAGTAAGTTATACTAGTGACCACTGGTCATTAGGGAGAGGTAGTTAATATATCTGTTTCAGCTGCAGCAGTAAGTTATACTACTGGTCATTAGGGAGAGGTAGTTAATATATCTGTTTCAGCTGCAGCAGTAAGTTATACTAGTGACCACTGGTCATTAGGGAGAGGTAGTTAATATATCTGTTTCAGCTGCAGCAGTAAGTTATACTACTGGTCATTAGGGAGAGGTAGTTAATATATCTGTTTCAGCTGCAGCAGTAAGTTATACTAGTGACCACTGGTCATTAGGGAGAGGTAGTTAATATATCTGTTTCAGCTGCAGCAGTAAGTTATACTACTGGTCATTAGGGAGAGGTAGTTAATATATCTGTTTCAGCTGCAGCAGTAAGTTATACTACTGGTCATTAGGGAGAGGTAGTTAATATATCTGTTTCAGCTGCAGCAGTAAGTTATACTAGTGACCACTGGTCATTAGGGAGAGGTAGTTAATATATCTGTTTCAGCTGCAGCAGTAAGTTATACTAGTGACCACTGGTCATTAGGGGTAGTTAATATATCTGTTTCAGCTGCAGCAGTAAGTTATACTAGTGATCACTGGTCATTAGGGAGAGGTAGTTAATATATCTGTTTCAGCTGCAGCAGTAAGTTATACTACTGGTCATTAGGGAGAGGTAGTTAATATATCTGTTTCAGCTGCAGCAGTAAGTTATACTAGTGATCACTGGTCATTAGGGAGAGGTAGTTAATATATCTGTTTCAGCTGCAGCAGTAAGTTATACTAGTGATCACTGGTCATTAGGGAGAGGTAGTTAATATATCTGTTTCAGCTGCAGCAGTAAGTTATACTAGTGATCACTGGTCATTAGGGAGAGGTAGTTAATATATCTGTTTCAGCTGCAGCAGTAAGTTATACTACTGGTCATTAGGGAGAGGTAGTTAATATATCTGTTTCAGCTGCAGCAGTAAGTTATACTACTGGTCATTAGGGAGAGGTAGTTAATATATCTGTTTCAGCTGCAGCAGTAAGTTATACTACTGGTCATTAGGGAGAGGTAGTTAATATATCTGTTTCAGCTGCAGCAGTAAGTTATACTAGTGATCACTGGTCATTAGGGAGAGGTAGTTAATATATCTGTTTCAGCTGCAGCAGTAAGTTATACTAGTGATCACTGGTCATTAGGGAGAGGTAGTTAATATATCTGTTTCAGCTGCAGCAGTAAGTTATACTAGTGATCACTGGTCATTAGGGAGAGGTAGTTAATATATCTGTTTCAGCTGCAGCAGTAAGTTATACTACTGGTCATTAGGGAGAGGTAGTTAATATATCTGTTTCAGCTGCAGCAGTAAGTTATACTACTGGTCATTAGGGAGAGGTAGTTAATATATCTGTTTCAGCTGCAGCAGTAAGTTATACTACTGGTCATTAGGGAGAGGTAGTTAATATATCTGTTTCAGCTGCAGCAGTAAGTTATACTACTGGTCATTAGGGAGAGGTAGTTAATATATCTGTTTCAGCTGCAGCAGTAAGTTATACTACTGGTCATTAGGGAGAGGTAGTTAATATATCTGTTTCAGCTGCAGCAGTAAGTTATACTACTGGTCATTAGGGAGAGGTAGTTAATATATCTGTTTCAGCTGCAGCAGTAAGTTATACTAGTGACCACTGGTCATTAGGGAGAGGTAGTTAATATATCTGTTTCAGCTGCAGCACTGGTCATTAGGGAGAGGTAGTTAATATATCTGTTTCAGCTGCAGCAGTAAGTTATACTAGTGACCACTGGTCATTAGGGGTAGTTAATATATCTGTTTCAGCTGCAGCAGTAAGTTATACTAGTGATCACTGGTCATTAGGGAGAGGTAGTTAATATATCTGTTTCAGCTGCAGCAGTAAGTTATACTACTGGTCATTAGGGAGAGGTAGTTAATATATCTGTTTCAGCTGCAGCAGTAAGTTATACTAGTGATCACTGGTCATTAGGGAGAGGTAGTTAATATATCTGTTTCAGCTGCAGCAGTAAGTTATACTAGTGATCACTGGTCATTAGGGAGAGGTAGTTAATATATCTGTTTCAGCTGCAGCAGTAAGTTATACTAGTGATCACTGGTCATTAGGGAGAGGTAGTTAATATATCTGTTTCAGCTGCAGCAGTAAGTTATACTACTGGTCATTAGGGAGAGGTAGTTAATATATCTGTTTCAGCTGCAGCAGTAAGTTATACTACTGGTCATTAGGGAGAGGTAGTTAATATATCTGTTTCAGCTGCAGCAGTAAGTTATACTACTGGTCATTAGGGAGAGGTAGTTAATATATCTGTTTCAGCTGCAGCAGTAAGTTATACTACTGGTCATTAGGGAGAGGTAGTTAATATATCTGTTTCAGCTGCAGCAGTAAGTTATACTAGTGATCACTGGTCATTAGGGAGAGGTAGTTAATATATCTGTTTCAGCTGCAGCAGTAAGTTATACTAGTGATCACTGGTCATTAGGGAGAGGTAGTTAATATATCTGTTTCAGCTGCAGCAGTAAGTTATACTAGTGATCACTGGTCATTAGGGAGAGGTAGTTAATATATCTGTTTCAGCTGCAGCAGTAAGTTATACTACTGGTCATTAGGGAGAGGTAGTTAATATATCTGTTTCAGCTGCAGCAGTAAGTTATACTACTGGTCATTAGGGAGAGGTAGTTAATATATCTGTTTCAGCTGCAGCAGTAAGTTATACTACTGGTCATTAGGGAGAGGTAGTTAATATATCTGTTTCAGCTGCAGCAGTAAGTTATACTACTGGTCATTAGGGAGAGGTAGTTAATATATCTGTTTCAGCTGCAGCAGTAAGTTATACTACTGGTCATTAGGGAGAGGTAGTTAATATATCTGTTTCAGCTGCAGCAGTAAGTTATACTACTGGTCATTAGGGAGAGGTAGTTAATATATCTGTTTCAGCTGCAGCAGTAAGTTATACTAGTGATCACTGGTCATTAGGGAGAGGTAGTTAATATATCTGTTTCAGCTGCAACAGTAAGTTATACTACTGGTCATTAGGGAGAGGTAGTTAATATATCTGTTTCAGCTGCAGCAGTAAGTTATACTAGTGATCACTGGTCATTAGGGAGAGGTAGTTAATATATCTGTTTCAGCTGCAACAGTAAGTTATACTAGTGATCACTGGTCATTAGGGAGAGGTAGTTAATATATCTGTTTCAGCTGCAGCAGTAAGTTATACTAGTGACCACTGGTCATTAGGGAGAGGTAGTTAATATATCTGTTTCAGCTGCAGCAGTAAGTTATACTAGTGATCACTGGTCATTAGGGAGAGGTAGTTAATATATCTGTTTCAGCTGCAGCAGTAAGTTATACTACTGGTCATTAGGGAGAGGTAGTTAATATATCTGTTTCAGCTGCAGCAGTAAGTTATACTAGTGACCACTGGTCATTAGGGAGAGGTAGTTAATATATCTGTTTCAGCTGCAGCAGTAAGTTATACTAGTGACCACTGGTCATTAGGGAGAGGTAGTTAATATATCTGTTTCAGCTGCAGCAGTAAGTTATACTACTGGTCATTAGGGAGAGGTAGTTAATATATCTGTTTCAGCTGCAGCAGTAAGTTATACTACTGGTCATTAGGGAGAGGTAGTTAATATATCTGTTTCAGCTGCAGCAGTAAGTTATACTAGTGACCACTGGTCATTAGGGAGAGGTAGTTAATATATCTGTTTCAGCTGCAGCAGTAAGTTATACTAGTGACCACTGGTCATTAGGGGTAGTTAATATATCTGTTTCAGCTGCAGCAGTAAGTTATACTAGTGATCACTGGTCATTAGGGAGAGGTAGTTAATATATCTGTTTCAGCTGCAGCAGTAAGTTATACTACTGGTCATTAGGGAGAGGTAGTTAATATATCTGTTTCAGCTGCAGCAGTAAGTTATACTACTGGTCATTAGGGAGAGGTAGTTAATATATCTGTTTCAGCTGCAGCAGTAAGTTATACTACTGGTCATTAGGGAGAGGTAGTTAATATATCTGTTTCAGCTGCAGCAGTAAGTTATACTAGTGATCACTGGTCATTAGGGAGAGGTAGTTAATATATCTGTTTCAGCTGCAGCAGTAAGTTATACTAGTGATCACTGGTCATTAGGGAGAGGTAGTTAATATATCTGTTTCAGCTGCAGCAGTAAGTTATACTAGTGATCACTGGTCATTAGGGAGAGGTAGTTAATATATCTGTTTCAGCTGCAGCAGTAAGTTATACTACTGGTCATTAGGGAGAGGTAGTTAATATATCTGTTTCAGCTGCAGCAGTAAGTTATACTAGTGATCACTGGTCATTAGGGAGAGGTAGTTAATATATCTGTTTCAGCTGCAGCAGTAAGTTATACTAGTGATCACTGGTCATTAGGGAGAGGTAGTTAATATATCTGTTTCAGCTGCAGCAGTAAGTTATACTAGTGACCACTGGTCATTAGGGAGAGGTAGTTAATATATCTGTTTCAGCTGCAGCAGTAAGTTATACTAGTGATCACTGGTCATTAGGGAGAGGTAGTTAATATATCTGTTTCAGCTGCAGCAGTAAGTTATACTACTGGTCATTAGGGAGAGGTAGTTAATATATCTGTTTCAGCTGCAGCAGTAAGTTATACTACTGGTCATTAGGGAGAGGTAGTTAATATATCTGTTTCAGCTGCAGCAGTAAGTTATACTAGTGATCACTGGTCATTAGGGAGAGGTAGTTAATATATCTGTTTCAGCTGCAGCAGTAAGTTATACTAGTGATCACTGGTCATTAGGGAGAGGTAGTTAATATATCTGTTTCAGCTGCAGCAGTAAGTTATACTACTGGTCATTAGGGAGAGGTAGTTAATATATCTGTTTCAGCTGCAGCAGTAAGTTATACTACTGGTCATTAGGGAGAGGTAGTTAATATATCTGTTTCAGCTGCAGCAGTAAGTTATACTAGTGATCACTGGTCATTAGGGAGAGGTAGTTAATATATCTGTTTCAGCTGCAGCAGTAAGTTATACTAGTGACCACTGGTCATTAGGGAGAGGTAGTTAATATATCTGTTTCAGCTGCAGCAGTAAGTTATACTAGTGATCACTGGTCATTAGGGAGAGGTAGTTAATATATCTGTTTCAGCTGCAGCAGTAAGTTATACTAGTGATCACTGGTCATTAGGGAGAGGTAGTTAATATATCTGTTTCAGCTGCAGCAGTAAGTTATACTACTGGTCATTAGGGAGAGGTAGTTAATATATCTGTTTCAGCTGCAGCAGTAAGTTATACTAGTGACCACTGGTCATTAGGGAGAGGTAGTTAATATATCTGTTTCAGCTGCAGCAGTAAGTTATACTAGTGACCACTGGTCATTAGGGAGAGGTAGTTAATATATCTGTTTCAGCTGCAGCAGTAAGTTATACTACTGGTCATTAGGGAGAGGTAGTTAATATATCTGTTTCAGCTGCAGCAGTAAGTTATACTACTGGTCATTAGGGAGAGGTAGTTAATATATCTGTTTCAGCTGCAGCAGTAAGTTATACTAGTGATCACTGGTCATTAGGGAGAGGTAGTTAATATATCTGTTTCAGCTGCAGCAGTAAGTTATACTACTGGTCATTAGGGAGAGGTAGTTAATATATCTGTTTCAGCTGCAGCAGTAAGTTATACTAGTGATCACTGGTCATTAGGGAGAGGTAGTTAATATATCTGTTTCAGCTGCAGCAGTAAGTTATACTAGTGATCACTGGTCATTAGGGAGAGGTAGTTAATATATCTGTTTCAGCTGCAGCAGTAAGTTATACTACTGGTCATTAGGGAGAGGTAGTTAATATATCTGTTTCAGCTGCAGCAGTAAGTTATACTACTGGTCATTAGGGGTAGTTAATATATCTGTTTCAGCTGCAGCAGTAAGTTATACTAGTGATCACTGGTCATTAGGGAGAGGTAGTTAATATATCTGTTTCAGCTGCAGCAGTAAGTTATACTAGTGATCACTGGTCATTAGGGAGAGGTAGTTAATATATCTGTTTCAGCTGCAGCAGTAAGTTATACTAGTGATCACTGGTCATTAGGGAGAGGTAGTTAATATATCTGTTTCAGCTGCAGCAGTAAGTTATACTACTGGTCATTAGGGAGAGGTAGTTAATATATCTGTTTCAGCTGCAGCAGTAAGTTATACTACTGGTCATTAGGGGTAGTTAATATATCTGTTTCAGCTGCAGCAGTAAGTTATACTAGTGATCACTGGTCATTAGGGAGAGGTAGTTAATATATCTGTTTCAGCTGCAGCAGTAAGTTATACTAGTGACCACTGGTCATTAGGGAGAGGTAGTTAATATATCTGTTTCAGCTGCAGCAGTAAGTTATACTAGTGATCACTGGTCATTAGGGAGAGGTAGTTAATATATCTGTTTCAGCTGCAGCAGTAAGTTATACTAGTGACCACTGGTCATTAGGGAGAGGTAGTTAATATATCTGTTTCAGCTGCAGCAGTAAGTTATACTACTGGTCATTAGGGAGAGGTAGTTAATATATCTGTTTCAGCTGCAGCAGTAAGTTATACTAGTGACCACTGGTCATTAGGGAGAGGTAGTTAATATATCTGTTTCAGCTGCAGCAGTAAGTTATACTAGTGACCACTGGTCATTAGGGAGAGGTAGTTAATATATCTGTTTCAGCTGCAGCAGTAAGTTATACTACTGGTCATTAGGGAGAGGTAGTTAATATATCTGTTTCAGCTGCAGCAGTAAGTTATACTACTGGTCATTAGGGAGAGGTAGTTAATATATCTGTTTCAGCTGCAGCAGTAAGTTATACTAGTGATCACTGGTCATTAGGGAGAGGTAGTTAATATATCTGTTTCAGCTGCAGCAGTAAGTTATACTACTGGTCATTAGGGAGAGGTAGTTAATATATCTGTTTCAGCTGCAGCAGTAAGTTATACTAGTGATCACTGGTCATTAGGGAGAGGTAGTTAATATATCTGTTTCAGCTGCAGCAGTAAGTTATACTACTGGTCATTAGGGAGAGGTAGTTAATATATCTGTTTCAGCTGCAGCAGTAAGTTATACTACTGGTCATTAGGGAGAGGTAGTTAATATATCTGTTTCAGCTGCAGCAGTAAGTTATACTACTGGTCATTAGGGAGAGGTAGTTAATATATCTGTTTCAGCTGCAGCAGTAAGTTATACTAGTGATCACTGGTCATTAGGGAGAGGTAGTTAATATATCTGTTTCAGCTGCAGCAGTAAGTTATACTAGTGATCACTGGTCATTAGGGAGAGGTAGTTAATATATCTGTTTCAGCTGCAGCAGTAAGTTATACTACTGGTCATTAGGGAGAGGTAGTTAATATATCTGTTTCAGCTGCAGCAGTAAGTTATACTACTGGTCATTAGGGGTAGTTAATATATCTGTTTCAGCTGCAGCAGTAAGTTATACTAGTGATCACTGGTCATTAGGGAGAGGTAGTTAATATATCTGTTTCAGCTGCAGCAGTAAGTTATACTAGTGATCACTGGTCATTAGGGAGAGGTAGTTAATATATCTGTTTCAGCTGCAGCAGTAAGTTATACTAGTGACCACTGGTCATTAGGGAGAGGTAGTTAATATATCTGTTTCAGCTGCAGCAGTAAGTTATACTAGTGATCACTGGTCATTAGGGAGAGGTAGTTAATATATCTGTTTCAGCTGCAGCAGTAAGTTATACTAGTGATCACTGGTCATTAGGGAGAGGTAGTTAATATATCTGTTTCAGCTGCAGCAGTAAGTTATACTAGTGACCACTGGTCATTAGGGGTAGTTAATATATCTGTTTCAGCTGCAGCAGTAAGTTATACTACTGGTCATTAGGGAGAGGTAGTTAATATATCTGTTTCAGCTGCAGCAGTAAGTTATACTAGTGACCACTGGTCATTAGGGAGAGGTAGTTAATATATCTGTTTCAGCTGCAGCAGTAAGTTATACTAGTGACCACTGGTCATTAGGGGTAGTTAATATATCTGTTTCAGCTGCAGCAGTAAGTTATACTAGTGATCACTGGTCATTAGGGAGAGGTAGTTAATATATCTGTTTCAGCTGCAGCAGTAAGTTATACTACTGGTCATTAGGGAGAGGTAGTTAATATATCTGTTTCAGCTGCAGCAGTAAGTTATACTACTGGTCATTAGGGAGAGGTAGTTAATATATCTGTTTCAGCTGCAGCAGTAAGTTATACTAGTGATCACTGGTCATTAGGGAGAGGTAGTTAATATATCTGTTTCAGCTGCAGCAGTAAGTTATACTAGTGATCACTGGTCATTAGGGAGAGGTAGTTAATATATCTGTTTCAGCTGCAGCAGTAAGTTATACTAGTGACCACTGGTCATTAGGGAGAGGTAGTTAATATATCTGTTTCAGCTGCAGCAGTAAGTTATACTACTGGTCATTAGGGAGAGGTAGTTAATATATCTGTTTCAGCTGCAGCAGTAAGTTATACTAGTGACCACTGGTCATTAGGGAGAGGTAGTTAATATATCTGTTTCAGCTGCAGCAGTAAGTTATACTAGTGACCACTGGTCATTAGGGAGAGGTAGTTAATATATCTGTTTCAGCTGCAGCAGTAAGTTATACTACTGGTCATTAGGGAGAGGTAGTTAATATATCTGTTTCAGCTGCAGCAGTAAGTTATACTACTGGTCATTAGGGAGAGGTAGTTAATATATCTGTTTCAGCTGCAGCAGTAAGTTATACTAGTGATCACTGGTCATTAGGGAGAGGTAGTTAATATATCTGTTTCAGCTGCAGCAGTAAGTTATACTACTGGTCATTAGGGAGAGGTAGTTAATATATCTGTTTCAGCTGCAGCAGTAAGTTATACTAGTGATCACTGGTCATTAGGGAGAGGTAGTTAATATATCTGTTTCAGCTGCAGCAGTAAGTTATACTAGTGATCACTGGTCATTAGGGAGAGGTAGTTAATATATCTGTTTCAGCTGCAGCAGTAAGTTATACTACTGGTCATTAGGGAGAGGTAGTTAATATATCTGTTTCAGCTGCAGCAGTAAGTTATACTACTGGTCATTAGGGGTAGTTAATATATCTGTTTCAGCTGCAGCAGTAAGTTATACTAGTGATCACTGGTCATTAGGGAGAGGTAGTTAATATATCTGTTTCAGCTGCAGCAGTAAGTTATACTAGTGATCACTGGTCATTAGGGAGAGGTAGTTAATATATCTGTTTCAGCTGCAGCAGTAAGTTATACTAGTGATCACTGGTCATTAGGGAGAGGTAGTTAATATATCTGTTTCAGCTGCAGCAGTAAGTTATACTACTGGTCATTAGGGATAGGTAGTTAATATATCTGTTTCAGCTGCAGCAGTAAGTTATACTACTGGTCATTAGGGGTAGTTAATATATCTGTTTCAGCTGCAGCAGTAAGTTATACTAGTGATCACTGGTCATTAGGGAGAGGTAGTTAATATATCTGTTTCAGCTGCAGCAGTAAGTTATACTAGTGACCACTGGTCATTAGGGAGAGGTAGTTAATATATCTGTTTCAGCTGCAGCAGTAAGTTATACTAGTGATCACTGGTCATTAGGGAGAGGTAGTTAATATATCTGTTTCAGCTGCAGCAGTAAGTTATACTAGTGACCACTGGTCATTAGGGAGAGGTAGTTAATATATCTGTTTCAGCTGCAGCAGTAAGTTATACTACTGGTCATTAGGGAGAGGTAGTTAATATATCTGTTTCAGCTGCAGCAGTAAGTTATACTAGTGACCACTGGTCATTAGGGAGAGGTAGTTAATATATCTGTTTCAGCTGCAGCAGTAAGTTATACTAGTGACCACTGGTCATTAGGGAGAGGTAGTTAATATATCTGTTTCAGCTGCAGCAGTAAGTTATACTAGTGACCACTGGTCATTAGGGAGAGGTAGTTAATATATCTGTTTCAGCTGCAGCAGTAAGTTATACTACTGGTCATTAGGGAGAGGTAGTTAATATATCTGTTTCAGCTGCAGCAGTAAGTTATACTACTGGTCATTAGGGAGAGGTAGTTAATATATCTGTTTCAGCTGCAGCAGTAAGTTATACTAGTGATCACTGGTCATTAGGGAGAGGTAGTTAATATATCTGTTTCAGCTGCAGCAGTAAGTTATACTACTGGTCATTAGGGAGAGGTAGTTAATATATCTGTTTCAGCTGCAGCAGTAAGTTATACTACTGGTCATTAGGGAGAGGTAGTTAATATATCTGTTTCAGCTGCAGCAGTAAGTTATACTACTGGTCATTAGGGAGAGGTAGTTAATATATCTGTTTCAGCTGCAGCAGTAAGTTATACTAGTGATCACTGGTCATTAGGGAGAGGTAGTTAATATATCTGTTTCAGCTGCAGCAGTAAGTTATACTAGTGATCACTGGTCATTAGGGAGAGGTAGTTAATATATCTGTTTCAGCTGCAGCAGTAAGTTATACTACTGGTCATTAGGGAGAGGTAGTTAATATATCTGTTTCAGCTGCAGCAGTAAGTTATACTACTGGTCATTAGGGAGAGGTAGTTAATATATCTGTTTCAGCTGCAGCAGTAAGTTATACTAGTGATCACTGGTCATTAGGGAGAGGTAGTTAATATATCTGTTTCAGCTGCAGCAGTAAGTTATACTAGTGATCACTGGTCATTAGGGAGAGGTAGTTAATATATCTGTTTCAGCTGCAGCAGTAAGTTATACTACTGGTCATTAGGGAGAGGTAGTTAATATATCTGTTTCAGCTGCAGCAGTAAGTTATACTACTGGTCATTAGGGAGAGGTAGTTAATATATCTGTTTCAGCTGCAGCAGTAAGTTATACTACTGGTCATTAGGGAGAGGTAGTTAATATATCTGTTTCAGCTGCAGCAGTAAGTTATACTAGTGATCACTGGTCATTAGGGAGAGGTAGTTAATATATATGTTTCAGCTGCAGCAGTAAGTTATACTAGTGATCACTGGTCATTAGGGAGAGGTAGTTAATATATCTGTTTCAGCTGCAGCAGTAAGTTATACTACTGGTCATTAGGGAGAGGTAGTTAATATATCTGTTTCAGCTGCAGCAGTAAGTTATACTACTGGTCATTAGGGAGAGGTAGTTAATATATCTGTTTCAGCTGCAGCAGTAAGTTATACTAGTGATCACTGGTCATTAGGGAGAGGTAGTTAATATATCTGTTTCAGCTGCAGCAGTAAGTTATACTAGTGATCACTGGTCATTAGGGAGAGGTAGTTAATATATCTGTTTCAGCTGCAGCAGTAAGTTATACTAGTGATCACTGGTCATTAGGGAGAGGTAGTTAATATATCTGTTTCAGCTGCAGCAGTAAGTTATACTAGTGACCACTGGTCATTAGGGAGAGGTAGTTAATATATCTGTTTCAGCTGCAGCAGTAAGTTATACTAGTGATCACTGGTCATTAGGGAGAGGTAGTTAATATATCTGTTTCAGCTGCAGCAGTAAGTTATACTAGTGATCACTGGTCATTAGGGAGAGGTAGTTAATATATCTGTTTCAGCTGCAGCAGTAAGTTATACTACTGGTCATTAGGGAGAGGTAGTTAATATATCTGTTTCAGCTGCAGCAGTAAGTTATACTAGTGATCACTGGTCATTAGGGAGAGGTAGTTAATATATCTGTTTCAGCTGCAGCAGTAAGTTATACTAGTGATCACTGGTCATTAGGGAGAGGTAGTTAATATATCTGTTTCAGCTGCAGCAGTAAGTTATACTAGTGATCACTGGTCATTAGGGAGAGGTAGTTAATATATCTGTTTCAGCTGCAGCAGTAAGTTATACTAGTGATCACTGGTCATTAGGGAGAGGTAGTTAATATATCTGTTTCAGCTGCAGCAGTAAGTTATACTAGTGATCACTGGTCATTAGGGAGAGGTAGTTAATATATCTGTTTCAGCTGCAGCAGTAAGTTATACTACTGGTCATTAGGGAGAGGTAGTTAATATATCTGTTTCAGCTGCAGCAGTAAGTTATACTACTGGTCATTAGGGAGAGGTAGTTAATATATCTGTTTCAGCTGCAGCAGTAAGTTATACTACTGGTCATTAGGGAGAGGTAGTTAATATATCTGTTTCAGCTGCAGCAGTAAGTTATACTAGTGACCACTGGTCATTAGGGAGAGGTAGTTAATATATCTGTTTCAGCTGCAGCAGTAAGTTATACTAGTGACCACTGGTCATTAGGGAGAGGTAGTTAATATATCTGTTTCAGCTGCAGCAGTAAGTTATACTACTGGTCATTAGGGAGAGGTAGTTAATATATCTGTTTCAGCTGCAGCAGTAAGTTATACTACTGGTCATTAGGGAGAGGTAGTTAATATATCTGTTTCAGCTGCAGCAGTAAGTTATACTACTGGTCATTAGGGAGAGGTAGTTAATATATCTGTTTCAGCTGCAGTAGTAAGTTATACTACTGGTCATTAGGGAGAGGTAGTTAATATATCTGTTTCAGCTGCAGCAGTAAGTTATACTACTGGTCATTAGGGAGAGGTAGTTAATATATCTGTTTCAGCTGCAGCAGTAAGTTATACTACTGGTCATTAGGGAGAGGTAGTTAATATATCTGTTTCAGCTGCAGCAGTAAGTTATACTACTGGTCATTAGGGAGAGGTAGTTAATATATCTGTTTCAGCTGCAGCAGTAAGTTATACTACTGGTCATTAGGGAGAGGTAGTTAATATATCTGTTTCAGCTGCAGTAGTAAGTTATACTACTGGTCATTAGGGAGAGGTAGTTAATATATCTGTTTCAGCTGCAGCAGTAAGTTATACTACTGGTCATTAGGGAGAGGTAGTTAATATATCTGTTTCAGCTGCAGCAGTAAGTTATACTACTGGTCATTAGGGAGAGGTAGTTAATATATCTGTTTCAGCTGCAGTAGTAAGTTATACTACTGGTCATTAGGGAGAGGTAGTTAATATATCTGTTTCAGCTGCAGCAGTAAGTTATACTACTGGTCATTAGGGAGAGTTATCCTGATTCAATGTCTGCGAGGAAAGTTTCTGGGAACTTTCAACTTGATTTCTTGTGCCACTGTGCTCTCTCTTTAGCCTCGAACTTAGAAACTGCTTGTGGTGTCTGTAGTGTCTGTCGAATCAAATACTGTTTTTGTGCAGAGGCTAGTTTGAAGATAGTTTGGTGACTTTTCCATACGGAGACAGATGAGAACTCATGTGATCAAAGCTGCGATCATAGAGGCTGATGCCTGGTATGATCTCTAGACACACCCCGGGTAAACGGGAGCGTGTGCTCGAATATGTGTGTGTGCGTGCATGTGTGTGTGCAGTCCTGCCTGTGTGTCTGTACAGCCAGTGCAGTGTGTGTCTAATGTAAGTTAGCTCTGTGCAGATAGTGTCCTGATATGTGGGCCTGCACCTGCTCTTTGATCTGTTATTGCTACAGACTAAACATGATGGGCCCTGTCTCCCCTCAGAGCATCCCACTGACTAGGATTTATCACACAGCCCCAGGCAGGGAATACAGAGAGGTAGTTTGACTGATTTGTTTGTTCTCAGGACATGGTTAGGATGTGTAACTGTAACTGTAATGGCAGACTAGCTGTGTGTGATTGTTTTTGTAAGGTGCTTTCGAACAATATGAAACATTCAGGAGTCCCTTCTGAACAAGTCAATAAGCATGACAACAGAGACACATTTAATATCCGTAGTACATTGAGGGCATTTAAAATAAAATCCAAACCAAATGGAGCGGGGGACAACGAAGAGAGCTGGAAGGACAGAGGAGGGAGGATGGGATTATAACCTTAATGGGATTACACAGACAGCAAACTTCCCTTTTCCTTGGCTCAGATTAAAACACACTGTTCGGTCACACACACACACACACACACACACACACACACACACACACACACACACACACAGTCTAAATAAAGACAAAGTTATTTCCCACATTTCATTCTGTACGGTAATAAGTCCCCCTGATGTGTATAATACTGAGGTGTGAAGGTCACTTTGGCTGTTCCAGCCTCCTCGCTCTGCTCCAGGCCGATACCACCCCACTCCCTCCCTTCGTCCTCCCATGGCAACCCTGCCCACTCCATCACCTTACAGGGGCCGTGCTGGGCCCAGTGTGACCCTGGGCATGGAGGGTGCTTCCATGGGGCTCAAGCTGGCACTTCACTTCACTTCTCTCTCTCTCTCTCTCTCTCTCTCTCTCTCTCTCTCTCTCTCTCTCTCTCTCTCTCTCTCTCTCCTTCACTCTCTCTCTCTCTCTCTCTCTCCCTCACTCTTTCTCTCTCGCTCGCTCTCTCCCTCTCTCTCGCGCTCTCCCTCTCTCTCTCTCCTTCTCCCTATCTCTCTCAGGCAGACACCACCTCCCTGCTTACGCTGCCATATGTTTGCCACTTTCTCTGTCACACCCAGGGGTCAGAGGTGAGAGATACCCAGCAGTGCCTCTGTGGCAGAGTGCCTCCACCCCTTCCCCTTCCCTTCAGGGGCTTGGGCTGGGCAGAGCTGGGACACATTTCCTCCTGGTGTTCTGTGATATTTGGACTGTGGGGAATATCAGAGGCCGTGGAAACACAGTTTCATGGTAGCAAGATTATGCATAACTCATTCCCTCTCTTTCAGACACATAGGGCACAGAGAGAGAAAGAGAGAGAAAGACCTTTCCCCCATTCCCCCTTTTCATAATAGCGTTACCAGCCAGGGGATGTTCTCCTGTGTGATTGTGCATATCTTATACACCTCCACGTGGAGCCAACAGATCAGGTGTAAATAACTGTTCCTCTTCAGAGAAGGGCCTTTTATAACCGGTGACAGAGCTGATAGTGGCAGCTTTAATTAAATGCCCCCCCGTCTCTTCCCTGCTGTTTCTCCATCAGCTCCACTCTGCCTCTTGACTGGCTGTGTGATAGAATGAGATAGTACTGCATGGAGAAAACAGAGAGGTCTCAACAACACTGAATGTGAATGCCAAATATTTTCCACACGCTGACAATCATGTGATGGTTTTAGGGAGGGAGGGAGGTCTGGGAGGGTGGAGCTTCCCTCTGAACTGATCATCTTTCCTTCCTGGTCCCTGACTGGAACAGCTCCATTAGAACCTGTGGAGAAGGAGACCAACAGACCTGGACCTCACAGCAGGCGTATTACTGGTACTGTACTCTGTAGCCTGCTAATTACAGTATGGACCGCACAGAATGCACCACACAATGGAGCACACAACCCCTCTTCCGCATCGTGTCAACGTTTCAAAACAGACATGGAGATGAATAATGCATTAGTGCACGGAGGT
Organism: Oncorhynchus clarkii lewisi; assembly: GCF_045791955.1. Classification (NCBI taxonomy): domain Eukaryota; kingdom Metazoa; phylum Chordata; class Actinopteri; order Salmoniformes; family Salmonidae; genus Oncorhynchus; species Oncorhynchus clarkii. The sequence goes on from NC_092150.1 coordinate 73,479,853, forward strand.
ACAGTATGGTGCCTCCTTGTTTTTGGGTGGGTTTGGCTGATCTCATGGATTTCCTGTTCTCCTTAATGGAAGCGAATGGGTATTTTAGTTATACTGCAAGGTTAGAGGTAGTGGGCTCACTACCCAGCCTAGCGCATCCCTTATTTTCAACAGCTCACTGAACAGTCAACAGTGGCCCCTGTGTACATGTGTGGCCCTTCAACACATCAATTGCCACAATAGTATGGACAAGAGCTCTGTTTGAGGGTTTTATCAGTATACCTCATGTCAAAGTTTGGATTCGTCATGAAAAGGTTCCTTGTTTAATATGGATGTTATTCAGCATCACAGTTTGCTGTCCCTCCCTTCCTCAGCAGTCTGCCAGAAAGGCATCCACAGCTGTAGAAGACATTGAAGAAATCCCCTCTGATAGAAGGCTTGAACTTAAAACACAGTTGGCTGTGTTGCGCTCAGGGCAGCATTTCAGCCTTGGAACCAGCCGAATACATCACTTCTCTGCAGAAATGAAACTCAACAATACAGAGAAAGGCTGTGTGAAATGTATACATTTTTCCAAAATTTATATCATACCTATGGGAAATTCATATCATACCTATGGGAAATTCACATCATACCTATGGGAAATTCATATCATACCTATGGGAAATTCATATCATACCTATGGGAAATTCACATCATACCTATAGGAAATTCACATCATACCTATGGGAAATTCACATCATACCTATGGGAAATTCATATCATACCTATGGGAAATTCATATCATACCTATGGGAAATTAATATCATACCTATGGGAAATTCACATCATACCTATGGGAAATTCACATCATACCTATGGGAAATTCATATCATACCTATGGGAAATTCACATCATACCTATAGGAAATTCACATCATACCTATGGGAAATTCACATCATACCTATGGGAAATTCACATCATACCTATGGGAAATTCACATCATACCTATGGGAAATTCAAATCTATTCAAGACTTTGCAGGCTGGCTTTTGGGAAAGGGCCTATTTTTCCACATAAAGGGGTTATCCTTATGTGTTACAGTGATCAATAAGAGTGTCCATAACATATTGAAATGTGTCGGTCTTCAAAGAGGATGTTTCCAACTCTGCAGGCTTTGTTAGCAGAGCAACATTTAAAATGACTTCAGACCGCAGAGACAGGCAGACCAGCACATCTACTTACACATGTGAACTAAATTACCCTCAAAACCCCTCACAGACCAGTGACATTGTGACCTGTGCTGAATTTATGCAGAAGAATCTGCACATCTGTCTAAATAGGAACCCCACTCCACACAAGAGGCTTGCGGCAGCAAAGTAGCAGTGAGTCCATGCATTTAAATAGGAATATTATTATAATGACGGATGGATGGACAGTGTGAGTCGTGTGCATTACCCAGGGTGCTCACTGGCTCCCTGTCGTATCGGGGGCGTTGGGCTGGGTCTGACTTTAACTTGGCGGCTGGGCTGACAGGTCTGAGCACCCTCGTTGGATGAACAAGCTGAAACAGTTGACCCCAGCACTTGATCCTGTATGTTAATGCTGCTGAATTTATTCTCTGTTCTCTGGTTGTGAGGGCCTCCAGGGCCCCCATTCAGAGGAGGATTTATAGGAGCCTCTATACAATGACAGCACCAGAATGGCTTATTCTGTTTTCCTCATCGTGTATTCTCTCTTGTAGCTGAGAGAGAGAGAGAGAGAGAGATCTGTTGTGGGGTTGTACCAGTATACAGATTGTGTGTGTATCAGACTGAGTGTGTATCAGACTGAGTGTGTATCAGACTGAGTGTGTATCAGACAGAGTGTGAATCAGACTGAGTGTGTATCAGACAGAGTGGGTATCAGACAGAGTGTGTGTATCAGACAGAGTGTGTATGAGACTGAGTGTGTATCAGACTGAGTGTGTATCAGACAGAGTGTGTATCAGACTGAGTGTGTATCAGACTGAGAGTGTATCAGACAGAGTGTGTATCAGACAGAATGGGTATCAGACTGAGTGTGTATCAGACAGAGTGTGTATCAGACAGAGTGTGTATCAGACTGAGAGTGTATCGGACAGAGTGTGTATCAGACTGAGTGTGTATCAGACAGAGTGTGTATCAGACTGAGTGTGTATCAGACTGAGTGTGTATCAGACTGAGTGTGTATCAGACTGAGTGTGTATCGGACAGAGTGTGTGTTTCAGACTGAGTGTGTATCAGAGAGAGTGTGTATCAGACAGTGTGTGTATCAGACAGTGTGTGTCAGACAGAGTGTGTGTATCAGAGAGAGTGTGTGTATCAGACAGTGTGTATCGGACAGTGTGTATCAGACAGAGTGTGTGTCAGACAGAGTGTGTGTATCAGACAGTGTGTGTCAGACAGAGTGTGTGTGTCAGACAGAGTGTGTGTATCAGACAGTGTGTGTCAGACAGAGTGTGTGTGTCAGACAGAGTGTGTGTATCAGACAGTGTATGTGTCAGACAGTGTATGTGGTGTTTGTTTTCCAAAGTAAAGACAGACATGTGTCGTTAAGTATTTAACAGAACATGACTTGTTCTCTGTGACTCATATAACTGTACTCGAACCACCCAGTGTGTTAAATGGGTTATGGTGATCTACACAACGCTAATTAAGAAGAGGAAATGTGAAAGCTGTTCAACGACCCAGTTGCTACGGATGTACAGTGTTATGGTGGTACGCTGTTTGTTAGTCAATTGTTTGTTTATAAACACAGATTCGCAGCACAACTGATCTGTTGGACACACACACACACAAACACACTGCTCTGCTTGTAACACACCTTACATCAGAGTAATTGCTGGAATTAACTTAAATCAATTAGCAATCACATGCACCATTAGCTGGTTATACTCTGCAGTGAGCATCAGAGATGCCAAAACACTGTCTTAATTGTGCACTTTAATGATAATGATTTGTTAATTGTCTTAATGGAAATGTAAACTGGTAAATGATTTCAAGGAAAGTCAATTCAGTGCCACAGTGAATACATAAAATAACCAATTTCCGTTTCTCTCTCTCTCTCTGCATTGTCCATGGATCCTACCTCTGTGGATTATTCGTCTCCTCCATCCTCAGGTAAGAGCTGCCAATAGACTTTTTTTATTCTATTCTCCCTGTCTTTATTTGTCTCCCTGGCTGCTTACCTCCATGAACCTGGTTGGGTTCTACACATACGTTTGTGAGTTATGTTGGACCACCGAAGATCTTTGTACTATGCTCTGGATGACAGGCAGACATCAGCTTGTGGATCCACATGGCTCCTTTACACTTTCCTTATGTCATGTCTCTGTCTGGTACTCTGATTAAACAGATAGGAATCAATAAAGGAGAGAGGGAAAAAGAGGAGGAATGAAAGAGGGAGTCAAGACAATGAGAGACATGCAGATGCTCTAAAAGAAGCTGTGAAAAGACACCCTGAGTGGCTTTTGAGAGATGGAGGGGGGAGATAAAGGGAAGAGGGATGTAGGGAGGAAAAGTGCAAGGACTAGATAACACATGAGAATGGCATTGTCTAATTGATATATCAATCAAGAAGGTTATTTCCGGGTAATTGCGGGGCCATTCAGTGTGGCTGTATTGAATGTGGAGAAAGGCTGGATGGCCCTCAGAAACAGTCATTCAAGCCTGTACAAAAGACCATGTATTCAGCTCAATGCCTTATCTCCAAGGTGTAAATTATGTGTGTGGTAAATGCTGCTCACTATCTGTGTCCTACAGCATTGCAGTTATGTTTGGTTTTATTAATGTATTATTATGGACTGAATCAGTGTACAGTATGGTACAACAATAATAGGGGCTGAATATCTCTGTAGTAAATGCCAAATGCTGGTTCTCATTAATGTATTACAGCAATGTGTTATATTTTTAGGTTCGTAAATATAACGGACTGAGTTTGAGTCTGTTTAGATGTGTCTTGCTTTGTATTGGGGGCAACGGAGAGCTTCATTAATATTCAATTCCACATGAGATGACTTACAGCAATAACACAGCCCGACTCCCTGGAGTACACTCAGCTTAAGCACACGCACACACACACACAAAACACACACACACACACACACACACACACACACACACACACACACACACACACACACACACACACACACACACACGCACACACACACACACACACACACACCATATCTCTCTCCCAGAGTCAAGGCATATTATTTATTTATGAGCACAATGATTTCCCTTTTAATCTTCCATTTTCTGCTCAAGTGAATGCTCTTTAGCTTGCAACACTGCATGACTGAGGAATGGAACAAGTTTTAATTACCATGGTGATGATGCGGCTCATACTTTCCTAGGAACAGTGCTGGAAGAGAGACCTCATCTCACCTCTGTGGAGAAGTGTCTGTTCTAACTGATCTTAGGTCAGATGTACACATACCCATGCTCTCATTTTGCAGAGGAAAACTTTAAGGAGAGAAAAAAGGCAAAAGCATTTGAATCAACATAAAATACAGGAGCATTTTATTAGAGTATTGTTGTCCATGCACTGTGTATAGATTCACATTAAGTTAAACAAAACCCTCTTTGTCACAATGTTCGTGATTGTATGCCGTGCTTGACTTGAACTGAAACAGGTGGTGGTACTCATTTTGGATGGCGGTTCTGTTTATATTTAAATGCAGGAGCTCCACAATACTTTTGAGCTAATATTCTCAAGCAGTAGAACATTGATTTAGGCAGGAGCTCACGCAGTAGAACATTGATTTAGGCAGGAGCTCAAGCAGTAGAACATTGATTTAGGCAGGAGCTCAAGCAGTAGAACATTGATTTAGGCAGGAGCTCAAGCAGTAGAACATTGATTTAGGCAGGAGCTCAAGCAGTAGAACATTGATTTAGGCAGGAGCTCAAGCAGTAGAACATTGATTTAGGCAGGAGCTCAAGCAGTAGAACATTGATTTAGGCAGGAGCTCAAACAGTAGAACACTGATTTAGGCAGGAGCTCAAGCAGTAGAACATTGATTTAGGCAGGAGCTCAAGCAGTAGAACATTGATTTACGCAGGAGCTCAAGCAGTAGAACATTGATTTAGGCAGGAGCTCAAGCAGTAGAACATTGATTTAGGCAGGAGCTCAAACAGTAGAACACTGATTTAGGCAGGAGCTCAAGCAGTAGAACATTGATTTAGGCAGGAGCTCAAGCAGTAGAACATTGATTTAGGCAGGAGCTCAAGCAGTAGAACATTGATTTAGGCAGGAGCTCAAACAGTAGAACATTGATTTAGGCAGGAGCTCAAGCAGTAGAACATTGATTTAGGCAGGAGCTCAAACAGTAGAACACTGATTTAGGCAGGAGCTCAAGCAGTAGAACATCGATTTAAGCAGGAGCTCAAACATTAGAACATTGATTTAGGCAGGAGCTCAAGCAATAGAACATTGATTTAGGCAGGAGCTCAAACAGTAGAACATTGATTTAGGCAGGAGCTCAAGCAGTAGAACATCGATTTAAGCAGGAGCTCAAGCAGTAGAACATTTGTGGTGCTAGTACTCAGCTGCCGGTGAGCTCCTGCCAAAATCAAGCACTGGTTGTGTGAAAGGTGACTAGAGAGCAGAGCTGACATCCTTGTAGCCTGGTTGGAGAGAGGAAACATCTGGATTGGTTATCACCAGAACCACCTCCTCACACTTATCTAAGCCCAGGAATGTCCGGTAACATTATTAATGATCAACCTTAGATTACTCCATAGCATTTATGTTTGTGACCCCTAGGTCTACTCTCTGGGGTGTGAGACGAGACAAAGCTTTGTCTTCTCTATGCCTCCTTCTCCTGTATGGCTGTATGGCTCAGTTGGTAGAGCATGGCACTTACACTACCAGGGTTGTGGGTTTGATTCCCGGAGACACCCATACCTAAAATGCGTGCATGACTTTTAGTCACTTTGAAAAAAGTGTCTTCAAAATGCCATGTATATTTCACTCAGTCGGTCTATGTCTAGAAGGATACTAGGCTCTGTATACTTTGGCTCAGCTGAAATACTATCCACAGAACAGTCTTTATTCAAGAGCTTTGATAGAGGTATCAGCCGTAGGTTATTCTGCTAGCCTCTGACAGAAAGCAGAGGGTTGCATCAGCCCTAGAAGGGTTTTAAGATATGAGCCATGGGTGAAGACAGACTCTTGTCCTCTCTTCCCTCCCACTCATCATTCCTACTCCCTCCCTCCCCCTCCTCCTCTCTCTCCCTCCCGCTAATCCCTCTTACCTCTTTCTCCCTCCACCTCCTCCTCTATGTCTCCTGTCCCACCCTCTAGTCCTGGCTTCCCTGTCTGTCGGCAGAGTTTAGTTATACCAGACGTCTGCATTGACATTTTACATTTCCATCCAAGGCATCACGCTCAGACAGACATGGGCCTTCCATATCAATGGAACTGGCTGTGTGAACTAACTGACACTGTGACTGACTGACTGACTGACATCTTAACCGACCAATAATTGGCTACCACTCAAAACAATTATTCCCATTATTCAGCCAGTCATCAGCTAGGGTTGAGTATTAATCATTGTTCAGCCAGCCATGAAGCCAACATGTTGGACACATTAGGAAGCCATGCAGTGACTGGTGATATTGGCATGACAAATGACTACAGCATGGTACTGTAGCATGGCCATCAGTCTGATCTCTTTATTACTGGTGTCTGGTTGAGGATAGAGTCTTGGAGGGTCTCTATTCACTCAGTCGTCTATTGGTTGTTATATTCTCAGTAATGTTAGATATGAATCATCTGTTAGATATGAAGCATCTATTTGATATGAATCATCTGTTAGATATGAATCATCTGTTAGATATGAAGCATCTATTTGATATGAATCATCTGTTAGATATGAAGCATCTATTAGATATGAATCATCTGTTAGATATGAAGCATCTATTAGATATGAATCATCTGTTAGATATGAAGCATCTGTTAGATATGAATCATCTATTAGATATGAATCATCTGTTAGATATGAATCATCTGTTAGATATGAAGCTTCTATTAGATATGAATCATCTGTTAGATATGAATCATAATTTACAGTAGGTTAGGTTGTTGTCCGTCATCACCGCTTGGTGATCCACCACTCTAATCGCTCCTGTGTGTTAGTGAATGGACAAGACTCCTGTACATCAGCTGTCAGTCATCTTCCATAATACATGTCCATCCATCAGAGCGTTGAGTCATGAGGTGTGTAAGCTTGCCTGTGTGTGTGGGCATGTGTGTGCGTAGGTGTGTTCTGAGCCAGGATCTGTAGTCATGACTGATGGTGTTGTCAGGTAGCAGCTGTTCCTGCTGTGTCCTTCAGTAGTCTCCCTCTGTGGTCCCTCAGTCCTGACCAGAGCTAGCATATAAGACAGTGTCCCTCTGTGGTCCCTCAGTCCAGACCAGAGCTAGCATATAAGACAGTCTCCCTCTGTGGTCCCTCAGTCCAGACCAGAGCTAGTATATAAGACAGTCTCCCTCTGTGGTCCCTCAGTCCAGACTAGAGCTAGCATATAAGACAGTGTCCCTCTGTGGTCCCTCAGTCCTGACCAGAGCTAGCATATAAGACAGTATTCCTCTGTGGTCCCTCAGTCCAGACCAGAGCTAGCATATAAGACAGTCTCCCTCTGTGGTCCCTCAGTCCAGACCAGATCTAGCATATAAGACAGTATTCCTCTGTGGTCCCTCAGTCCAGACCAGATCTAGCATATAAGACAGTCTCCCTCTGTGGTCCCTCAGTCCAGACCAGAGCTAGCATATAGACAGTCTCCCTCTGTGGTCCCTCAGTCCAGACCAGAGCTAGTATATAAGACAGTCTCCCTCTGTGGTCCCTCAGTCCAGACCAGAGCTAGCATATAAGACAGTATTCCTCTGTGGTCCCTCAGTCCAGACCAGAGCTATCATATAAGACAGTATTCCTCTGTGGTCCCTCAGTCCAGACCAGAGCTAGCATATAAGACAATCTCCCTCTGTGGTCCCTCAGTCCAGACCAGAGCTAGCATATAAGACAGTCTCCCTCTGTGGTCCCTCAGTCCAGACCAGAGCCAGCATATAAGACAGTATTCCTCTGTGGTCCCTCAGTCCAGACCAGAGCTAGCATATAAGACAGTCTCCCTCTGTGGTCCCTCAGTCCAGACCAGAGCTAGCATATAAGACAGTCTCCCTCTGTGGCCCCTCAGTGCCAGCAAGGCTGCTTTACCACTACTGCACCACTGTGGCCCATTACTACCCAGACACATACAATCAGCGAGATTGCTAATGTTTTAGCATACATACACATACACACGCAAGCATGCACACACACACACACACACACAAACACACACGTGCACACACACACACACACACACACACACACACACACACACACACACACACACATACTGCATGGCATGCGGTACCAGAGTGCCAAGTCTAGGACAAAAAGGCTTCTCAACAGTTTTTACCCCCAAACCATAAGACTCCTGATGGTTACCCGGACTATTTGCATTGTATGTCCCCCCCAACCCCTCTTCTACGCTGCTGCTACTTGCTGTTTGTCTTGTATGCATAGTCACTTTAACTATACATTAATGTACATACAACCTCAATTGGCCCGACTTACAGAGCCTGTAAGTAAGCATTTCACTGTAAGGTTTACACCTGTTGTATTTGGCGCACGTGACAAATAAACTTGGATTTGATTTGATACACACACACTGCAGAAGTGGTTTGTCCCTTTTTTCAACAGTGCAAGAATATTGTTTGTTATTGTAATTGTGCCTTTGGGATGTTTTGGATTTTGTCTGGCTATTCTAGAAGACAAAAGATTAATGCAATGCACTCCCTTTCAACCCCTAAAAGGTGAAACATACTTGAATTCAAAGGGGGAAAATACATATTGCATGTTTTGTTGTGGTTTATTGTCGTTGCTCAGAGCAGCTGTGGTGCCTCTGATGCTGCAGACAGAATTAATATTATTCCTCTTTTCATATCTGTCTGTTCCTGTCATTCACATCCAGCGCTTCACATTAATGAATCCTAAATCAGGTCATAATATTTACAGTCTTAATGACTTTCTATTCTTGAATAATTAAAAGCAAATACTGGGTCTCCTTTTGCAAATTCAAGATGGGAATTAGGTCTCAGTCCAATCCGCCATTCCTCTAGTGAACGGCAGCCACAACTATGCATTGTTTTTTTAAACTTTTCACACCCTCAATGCTAGGTATCTTCTCCATTGCTTAGCATTATCTTCATCTCTTATGCAGCATTCCTAGATGACTAATTCACAGAGCTCTTGATTCCCCTATTGTCTCTGTTCAGACAAACAGCCAAAGGCCAGTGTCAATGGAATAATGATGTGTACTCTGAGAAATCATCTTGTTTCCCCACTTTTAATCAAACAGAGAAACACATTCTCTAATTTATTGAAACAGAGCCGTTTAGTTTCAGTTTCATCACCTGAAAGACAACAAAAGGATCCCTGTAGACCACTCAGTGTTTGAAATGGAGTTAGCTAAGCACTCCAAGGGTTAGTTAGCACCGTTTGCTCTCGTTTCAGTCACACACATCCAACCATTATTCCACAGATGTTATCCCCTGGCTTTACATATCAAGTCCAAGTCCTCTTTCCCAACATTCCCAGGGGTGGGGAGGGGAAGAGACGGCCAGAGAAGCCCCATGCAGGTGCATCATGGCCGGGCATAAGAGGACAGGCAATGAACGTTCATCTGATGGGAATCCATCTGTTTTTAATAGACTGTATTATACACAGTATGGTTCTCTTTTGATACACTGGTGTGAGGATGATAAAAACAACATCATTCAGGAATAGAAAGGTGATTTGCATGGATTTGGAAAAGGTTTGTGAGAGCGTGTCTGTGTGCTGGCATGCTATGGATCAGGGGTTCGCAAACTTTTTCACTCAGGCCCCCTTCCAGCATCAGGGAACATCATACTGTTGCACCCGTCTTCTTGGCGGAGAGAACATTTTGCAGGTTTGAAGCTTATTTCCTACAATTCTACACAATTTTTCATGGGGGGCAGAGAAAATGTTGCAGTTTTAAAGCCCATTTTCTTGCAATTCTATACATTTTGCCGTGTCTAATGTGTATTCATGTGATATTTGAGTGACTCAAACAGTACAACAAAATCTATGGGCAGAAAAAACATTAGCTGACATGGGCTAGTTGACCCCCCCCCCTGTTTCCCCTGTGCCAACCCTCACGTGCCCCACAGTTTGGGAAGCACTGCTATAGATAACCAACATTTGATATCACCACTTCCTCAGCTGTTTTTAACTTCTTGATTCTACTTGAGACGCATATGTCTCAAGTAGGCACCTGGAAATGCAAATGCGCTACGCTAAATGCTAAATGTACTCGTTAAAACTCAAACCTTGATCAAAATTCACAAGCAGGGTATTGAATTAAAGCTACACTCGTTGTGAACCTAGCCAACAAGTCAGATTTTTAAAATGCTTTTCGGCGAAAGCATGAGAAGCTATTATCTGATAGCATGCAACACCTCAAAATGCCTGAATGCGACGTAAACAAAGACTCTGCTTATCCGACGCAGCACAAAACGCAGAAATAAAATATAAAACATTCATTACCTTTGACGAGCTTCTTTCTTGGCACTCCTATATGCCCCATAAACATCACTATTGGGTCTTTTTTTCGTTTAAATCGGTCCATATATACCCAAAATAGCTTTCTATGGAAGCTGTGTCATTCAGAAAAAAACATTGTTTTTAAACGCTGCGTCATTTTTTAAAATTAAAAAAGTCGACGATAAACTTTCACAAAACACTTCGAAATCCTTTTGTAATCCAACTTTAGGTATTAGTAAACGTTTATAATCTATCAAAATGATTACAGGGTGATGTATATTCAATAGCTCCTCGTCTGCAAATCAATGGCTGCCAATGTCAACATTCACAGCATCCTGGTGGAGACTGGAAGAAACGGAAGCCAGATAGTTGGATTTTCCAACAAAAAATTCAATTGAAAATGACGACAATGGCGACATCGTGTGGAATTTGTATGAATTGAATGCAGGTCGATATTAAATTTTGTCCCCTTTTAACAACCCATGGAAGTGACTTATGGAAATTATTTTTAGCTTTCAGAGAGCAGTTTTTCTTGCGTTTTTCAATGAAACACACAATCTGTTATAGTCACAGCCGTGATTTAACCAGTTTTAGAAACTTCAGAGTGTTTTCTATCCACACATACTAATCATATGCATATACTATATTCCTGGCATGAGTAGCAGGACGCTGAAAAGTTGCGCGATTTTTAACAGAATGTTCGAAAAAGGAGGGGGTAGAAGTAACACTCGAACACACACACACACACCAGCCTCACACACAACGCCATGACAATCAGCCTCCTGCTATGCTTCTCCTTCATTGAGCAAGTGTCTCTCTGTTCGATTCCTCCCCATAGGTGCTATGCTCTGCTGTGCTGTGTTGGGGTGGACTGTGCTGGATTTTGCTGGAGGGTAAATCCATTAGAATTCAGTCGCTTTTTGACAGCACCCATTTTGATTTGAACTTAACCTTTCATCCATATTTGCCGTTGTAGAAGGGCTCAGAAAGTGGACCTGAAGGACCTGAATGCCAAAACATTTGGTGGATAGAGGTGCTCCAAGTTGACCTATTTTGCATACCCCACCATATCATGAGACATCCATGTCTACATCACTGGAAAAGATGAACAGTTGAGATTTATATCATGTAAAAGCTTACAAACAGGGTTGTCAAACTACAGTATTTTATAATTCTTGCAAAAACAAATGTTTGAAATTTTCTGCAGTCAAAAGACCAAATCGCCCTCTAGTGGCCTCATGGGTGGAATGTTATTAATGTTAATAAACATTATTTTTAAAAACCCGCTGAAAATCAGGTGTTTCTATGTCAAACTGAACAAAAATATAAATGCAACATGCACCAATTTCAAGATTTTATGTACGGAAATCAGTCAACTGAAATAAATTAATTAGACCCTAATCTATGGATTTCACAAGACTGGGCAGCGGGCGCAGGTGGGTGGGCCTATGCCCTCCCAGGCCCAGCCAACTGGGAGCCAGGCCCAGCCAATCAGAATTATTTTTTCCACACGGAAGGGCTTTATTACAGAAATAATCCTCCGTTTCATCACATGTGCGGGTGGCTGGTCTCAGACAGGTGAAGATACCAGATGTGGAGGTCCTGGGCTGGCATGTGGTTTTTAGCCCGGTTGGATGTAATGCCAAATTCTCTAAAACCACGTTGGAGGTGGCTTATGGTAGAGAAATTAACATTAAATTCTCTGGCAACAGCTCTGCTGGAGATTCTTGCTGTCAGCATTCCAATTGCACGCTCCCTCAAAACTTGAGACATCTGTGGCATTGTGTTGTGTGACAAAACTGCACATTTTAGAGTGACCTTTTATTGTCCCCAGCACAAGGTGCACATGTGTAATGATCATGCTGTTTAATTAGCTTCTTGATATGCCACACCTATCAGGTGGAGGAGAAATGCTCACTAACAGGGACATAAACAAATGTGTATACACAATTTGAGAGAAATAATATTTTTGTGCATATGGAACATTTCTGGGATCTTCTTTTTTAGCTCATGAAACATGGGACCAACACTTTACATGTTGCAGTCATATTTTGGTTCAGTATACAGTATATATTGTGTAATATTGGGATGCAAACTCAAAATGGAATACTTTTCAACTCTATATATTTTTATTAAGCCCATAACCATGTGTGTGAGGTGTAAACTTTTGTTTCAAAGTAGATTTGTTTAAGACTAACAATAAACACTGTGTGACCCTGATTTAGCCCACTGCAGTTAATAAAACATTTATTTGTTTTACCATAAACCTAAATTCTATAAAAACGTGTAAACTCCGCTTGAATGCAGGGTGGGTGTCATGTTTTGGCTGATAAATAGGAATACAATAAAAATATAAACTGTCAAATGGTCCCACAAAGATGGCTGTAGGTCCACACATCAGAGAATGTTGACTTTCAAATGGTCCCACAAAGATGGCTGTAGGTCCACACATCAGAGAATGTTGACTTTCAAATGGTCCCACAAAGATGGCTGTAGGTCCACACATCAGAGAATGTTGACTTTCAAATGGTACCACAAAGATGGCTGTAGGTCCACACATCAGAGAATGTTGACTTTCAAATGGTACCACAAAGATGGCTGTAGGTCCACACATCAGAGAATGTTGACTTTCAAATGGTCCCACAAAGATGGCTGTAGGTCCACACATCAGAGAATGTTGACTTTCAAATGGTCCCACAAAGATGGCTGTAGGTCCACACATCAGAGAATGTTGACTTTCAAATGGTACCACAAAGATGGCTGTAGGTCCACACATCAGAGAATGTTGACTTTCAAATGGTACCACAAAGATGGCTGTAGGTCCACACATCAGAGAATGTTGACTTTCAAATGGTCCCACAAAGATGGCTGTAGGTCCACACATCAGAGAATGTTGACTTTCAAATGGTCCCACAAAGATGGCTGTAGGTCCACACATCAGAGAATGTTGACTTTCAAATTGTCCCACAAAGATGGCTGTAGGTCCACACATCAGAGAATGTTGACTTGAATAGGAATATATGTTGTTTTAAATTATAATGTCAATCCTCCATAGGAAACCTATTAAAATCATAGAAATATAGATAATAGAATAGACGTGACCATTTAAGCTGACATTCGGCGGTGGGTGGACCGGCGGCCATCTTTATAGTAATAATTAGAGGTTAAATTCCTGTGGTCTGAAGGAACAGGTCCATTATATTCATTCTATTTCTATGATTGAAATGACATCCACCCTGCATTCAAGAGCATGTTGTATTAATCGATAGCGGGCACAACACAAACCTCAGATGAGGTAAAAATAGGCTTACAAAATAAGCTACAACATATGCGAATATGAAACGAAATATGAGTTTACATGTTTTAGATCATTGAGTTAAAGGTTAAAGGTGTTCAAGAAATTATAAAATAGTTTGACAACCCTGTTTGTAAGCTTTTATTTATATAAAACTCAACCGTTTATCTTTTCCAGTGACGAAGACATAGAGGTCTCATGGTATAATAATAATAATAATAATAATAATCATTCATTACATGTCTATAGCGCTTTTCATAGAATCTCAAAGCACTGAAAGAGCAAAAAAAAAAAAAAAGCAATATTACATGACAGGTCAACCATTTGAGGCCAAGTCTTAGAAAGCTGCATCCTCTGGAAATAGAGATGGTCAGTTCATGGCTTGAGCGAAGGGAGCTAGAAAGAGGATGGTAGATGATGGTGATGAAGTCTGCTGATGATCTTGTAAAGGGCAAGTCTGGGAACCAGGCTAAATCTTATAGCCACTGGACTTCTCCTCTTCCTCTCTGTGTATCACCACTTGAGTGATGCCTCAGCAGCTCTGGTCGCCAGAAAGCTCAACACACAAAGTTCAGAATAGTAGCCAGTAGCCCTCATTACGAGCCCTCTGCCTCAGCACTGCTGTATTCCTCTATCTCTCATTCCTCTAACGCAGTGCTTCCCAAGCTTTTTATAGTCCCGTAAATAAATAGGAATAAAATACAATACCCCTTCAAACATTCAACCTCCAGCTGGGTACCCCCTCTAGCACCAGGATCAGCGCACTCTCAAATGTTGTTTTTTGCCACACACACACTATACGATACATTTAAATAAATTAGCCAACTTACATTTAAAACTTTATTTGAAAATTGTAAATAACTAACCACAGGTTAATGAGAAGGGTGTGCTTGAAAGGATGCACATAACTCTGCAATGTTGGGTTGTATTGGAGAGAGTCTCAGTCTTAAATCATTTTCCACACACAGTCTGTGCCTGTATTTAGTTTTCATGCTAGTGAGGGCCGAGAATCCACTCTCACATAGGTACGTGGTTGCAAAGGGCATCAGTGTCTGAACCCCTCGACAACATCCGCTGAAATGGCAGAGCGCGAAATTAAAAAATATGTTTTAGAAATATTTAACTTTCATACATTCACAAGTGCAATACACCAAATTAAAGCTTAACTTCTTGTTAATCTAGCCATTGTGTCCGATTTCAAAAAGGCTTTACAGCGAAAGCACACCATATGATTATGTTAGGTCAGCACCTAGTCACAGAAAAACATACAGCCATTTTCCAGCAAAAGAGAGGAGACACAAAAAGCAAAAATAAGAGATAATATTAATCACTAACCTTTGATGATCTTCATCAGATGGCTCATAGGACGTAATGTTACACAATACAGGTATGTATTGGATAGAAAACACTCTGAAGTTTCTAAAACTGTTTGAATGATGTCTGTGAGTATAACAGAACTCATATGGCAGGCGGAAACCGGAGAAAAATCCAACTAGGAAGTGGGAAATCTGAGGTTTGTAGTTTTTCAAAGCTTGGCCTACCAAGTACACATTGAGATATGGATGAGGTTGCACTTCCTAGGGCTTCCACTAGATGTCAACCGTCTTTTGAAACTTGAATGAGGATTCTACTATAAAGGAGGGGCTCATGAGACCTCTTTGAGTCCATGCTCTGGCAGAGAGCTTTGGTCTCATGACACGCGATCCCAACAGAGTTACCTCGCGTTCCAGTGCATTTTCTGAAGACAAAGGAATTCTCCGGTTGGAACATTATTGATGTTTTATGTTAAAAACATCTTAACGATTGATTCCATACATTGATTGACATGTTTCTAAAGGACTGTAATTGAACTTTTCAAGTTTTTGTCTGGATGAAATGCTCGCGCCTCATGAAGATGGATTACTGGGCTGAACACGCTAACAACAAGTGGCTATTTGGACATAAATTATGGAACTTTATGGAACAAATCAGTCATTTATTGTCGAACTGGGATTCCTGGGAGTGCCTTCTGATATGAAGATCATCAAAAGTAAGTGAATATTGATGGTGTTGTTTGTAACTTTGTTGATTCCAAAATGGCGGCTATTCCTCTGGCTGTTTTGGGTTCTGAGCGCCGTTCTCAGATTAAGCCTTTTCCGTAAAGTTTTTTTTAGGAAGTGCAATATGACCCCATTTACACTGTAAATTGAATAGGCAAAGACTTAAAAACCTACTAACCTCAGATTTCCCACTTCCTGGTTGGATTTTTCTCAGGTTTTCGCCTGCCATATGAGTTTTGTTATACTCACAGACATCATTCACAGTTTTTGAAAATAAAGAGTGTTTTCTATCAAAATCTACTAATAATATGCATATATTAGCTTCTGGGCCTGAGTAGCAGGCAGTTTACTCGCGCAGCCCAATCCAGAAATCTATCAGCGGCTTCTGATTAAATTTTCACAGAACCACTTGTTGCAATTTCGATGAGGCTCTCTTGTTCAGATATCGGTAAGTGGACTGGAGGCAGGGCATGAAAGGGATAACTAATCCAGTTGTTTGTCATCCATTTCGGGAGGTACCTGCGTAATTGCGCACCCAACTCACTCAGGTGCTTCGCTATATCCCATTTGACATTGTCCGTAAGCTTGAGTTTATTTGCACACAAAAAATCATTCAATGATGGAAAGACCTGTGTGTTGTCCTTGTTAATGCAGACAGAGAAGAGCTCCAACTTCTTAATCATAGCCTCAGTTTTGTCCCGCACATTGAATATAGTTGTGGAGAGTCCCTGTAATCCTAGATTCAGATCATTCAGGTGAGAAAAAAACATCAACCAGATAGGCCAGTCGTGTGAGAAACTCATTATCATGCAAGCGGTCAGTAAGAAATTATGCTCAGTAAAAAAAACTTTAAGCTTGTCTCTCAATTCAAAACAACGTATCAATACTTTGCCCCCTAATAACTGGGGTACGCATTACACGTACCCCAGTTTGGGAATACCTGTTCTAACGCTTCAGGTGACTCTTCAATTTATGTTCTCAAAATATTTTGAATTGGCGGCCCTGTGAAACAAAAAATATGGTATGACGGGGTATGCAAAATTTATGAACTTTGAGCACCTCTATCTCCTGAATGTTTTGGCATTCAGGTCCAAAAAGTCCCTTTTTGTCCCTTTCCGACCACTTGGGCAAACGTGTTTGGAAAGTTTTGTTTAAATCAAAAGGAAAGCAGTCAAAAAGTTATTAAATTCAAATCGATTGTGTTGGACTATGCTGTGTGTATGCCCTGGTGGCTGGTCTGGACCCATACCTTTAGGTGTGGCCAACATGGACAGATCTAGGATCAGGGGGAGCAACAAAGTACTAGCCTGAACAATTACAGTACAGAGCCTTTTAGGTCTGCGTCAGCTCAGAGGAATCTCCATCGAACATGTTTTCATGCTTTCAGTAAACTGAATGACCTCTGTGCGTGTTTGTGTCTCCTAGCCGTGTGACTCAGAGCGCCAGCCTGCCCAGACTGCATTCGCATCCTGAGGTAACTTGCTCCAGTGGCGTCTGTGAGCCGCTATAGACTAGCCCTCCAGCTGAATCTGTGGCACAAATAGAGAAACAGGAGAAAACAACATGTCTGTTTGCTCTGCTACATGTTCATTTAGCCTAATGAGATTTCAACTGAAACAGTGAGCCAGCCAGTAAATTAATTGTGTGCTTTTAATATTCATTTTTCGCTGTAGCATGGCCCAATAAGCCAGATACAGTGCATTCTGAAAATGTTCTTGACTTTTTCCACATTTTGTTACCTTATAGCCTTATTCTAAAATTGATTAAATCGTTTTTTTCTCTCATCAATCTACACACAAAACCCCATCATGAAAAAGCAAAAACCTTGCAATAAATTTTTGCGAATGTTTCCCCCAGATGTGACGCTTGGCATTCAGGCCAAATAGTTCAATCTTGCTTTCGTTAGAACAGAGAATCTTGTTTCTCATGGTCTGAGAGTCCTTTAGGTACCTTTTGACAAACTCCAAGCGGGCTGTCATGTGCCTTTTACTGAGGAGTGGCTTCTGTCTGGCCACTCTACCATAAAGGCCTGATTGACGGGGTGCTGCAGAGATGGTTGTCCTTCTGAAAGGTTCTCCCATCTCCACAGAGGAACTCCCCTCCCTGACCAAGGCCCTTCTCCCCGATTGCTCAGTTTGGCTGGGCGGCCAGCTCTAGGAAGAGTCTTGGTGGTTTCAAAATTCTTCCATTTCAGAATAATGGAGACCACTGTGTTCTTGGGGACCTTCAATGCTGCAGACATTTTTTGGTACCCTTCTCCAGATCTGTGCCTCGGCACAATCTTGTCTTGGAGCTCTACGGACAATGTCTTCGACCTCAATGCTTGGTTTTTGCTATGACATGCACTGTCAACTGTGGGACCTTATATAGACAAGTGTTTGCCTTTCCAAATCATGTCCAATCTATTACATTTTCCACAGGTGGACTCCAATCAAGTTGTAGAAACATCTCAAGGATGATCAATGGAAGCAGGATGCACCTGAACTCAATTTCGAGTCTCATAACAAAGGATCTGAATACTGTAATTATGTAAATAAGATATTTCATTTTTATAGATTTTTTATCAAGTTGAACCTGTTTTCGCTTTGTCATTATGAGGTATTGTGTGTAAATGGATGAAGAAAATGTTAGAGTTGTTAGAGTTGTTGTAACGTAACAAAATGTGGAAAAAAGGAAGGGATCTGAATACTGTCCTATTGCACTGTATGCTGTGTTCATTTTGTATGTTTTGTTCTATGGTGTTTTGTATGCCTATCAGGTGTCCTGAGGTGGTGTTTAAGACGAAAGCTTCAGCAGGTGAATGTCCCTGTTGTTCCAGTCAGGTGTGTGTGTGTGTGTCTGTACGTGTGTGTGTGTGTGGAGGAGAGAAGCACCCGCGAGGGAAGAGCTTCGCTGAGCATGATTGCGCAGCAGGACCCAGTCCCAATGGATGAAAGCGTAGCACAGCGGGGAAACACACACAGTGCACAGTGCTTAGTTTGCCCACTCATTTAGCCGAGAGCAGTGTCCCAGTCAGAGTATTCTCCGAGCTGCATTCCCAATCCTCCCAGTATGCAAAACCAATCCAAATGGTTTCCCATTGGCATTAAATATGTATTAGCCAGCCCTTTCATCTATGGAGCCGAGTATAACTTTTGTGTCAGAATTCCTCGGGATATTTTCTGATACATGCCATGGCCAATTTTGTATCTTCTTCTTTTAATTAAAAGAGGAATGAGGTCTGCAGAAAGAGGGCTAATCTTTATTAATTGGAATTTCTGGGCCACTGGGTTGCTGGGGGGCTCGTTATAACACACACACATCCGCCCACAGAGCCACGAGACGATCCATTTCTCCTCAATTAGCCTGGAAACCATCTGAAAACCTTCGGAAAAGACGACTGTGAAAAATGAGGCTTCTCACCATAACAGAATTGATACATTTCTGCCTGACATGTCAGTCTGTGGCAAGGCTTTTCAGAGGGAATAGGCCTGGTTGCATTGTGGTGGCGGCAGGAGCGATGGAGGTGGCAGAGACCTTTAGGTATGAAAGGCCTACATCCCTCAGCCTGTCTGTAAGCCGGCTCAGATGTTAAAGGAGGCCTCCAGGGTTCAGTCTAGCTCCACGGCAGGCCCATCAATCACCTCTCAGAGCGAAGGCAGGGAATGCACCTCCCGTGCCAACTCCGCAGCGAAACGCTCCCTCTTTTTCTCTCACAGCATTCCAGGTGGGCGATTCCCAGCGCTCCGACACACGGCGTTCCAGGCGTTCCGGGCTCCCACTCCCTGCCGGCCTCGGCCCCGTGCCCGGCTGCTCCCTCTGGATTATCCCTCCATCTGTAATTAAACCCAGCCAAGTAGAACTGCTGTGCTGCTGCTGCAGACTGGAGACTAGACACTGGAGCGCAGAGATGGGATGGCATCACACATTTATATTTCATCAGAAAGGCCTTCACCTGTGGTCTTGCTGTCACTTGTCTCACGCTGTAGGTGTGGTTCTGTGTGTGTCTGTGTGTAAGGGTTGTGTGCGTATGTGTCTGTAAGCCTGCTTGAGTGTGCCAAGACACACATGTCAGCTCTGCGTGTGTGTGTGTGTGTGTGTGTGTGTGTGTGTGTGTGTGTGTGTGTGTGTGTGTGTGTTAGCCAAGATGTGTGTGTATGCAATGCATGAAAACAATATAGTTCCTACTTCCTCATGCCACGCTATCACTCACCCTCTCCACACTTTATGAAATGTAACTCAATCAATCAAATGTATTTTATAAAGCCCTTTTTACATCATCAGTTGTCACAAAGTTCTTTACGAATACCCAGCCTAAAACCCAGAAGAGCAAGCAATGCAGATGTAGAAAAGCATTGGCTACTGCATGTTATAAATCTAACATTTCACATACATCTCTCATCTCTTCACTGTCTTCTCTCTCTCTCTCCGTCTCAGATCTGACCATTTAGATTCCTGCGTTTTAGATTCCTAACCCCTGCTGGGCTGTGGCTCCTCTCTTTTGGAATTGGACAGGATTGGAGCCTGTCGCCGTAATGGGGTCTGTGACCTGCCTTGGCTATCACAGCTGCAGCAGTTTTATGCTGTGATTTACCAAATACACTCTGCCACACTCCCTCAAGGGCAGCGCCCAGCCTCCAGTAACGTATAAGGCAGGGGCATTCCATTTTTACTCTACATGGTCTGGAGCCTGCTGGTTCTCTGTTCTACCTGATAATTAATTGAACCCACCTGGTGCACCTGGTGTC